>NC_057863.1:118094825-118234825 GCF_019393635.1 Dromiciops gliroides
GTATATCAATTAAAAATAATAACTATTATGTTTCTATTTCATGTGGCCCTTTTGCATATTGCAGGAATTCATACTAGAACAAGCAAGGGCTGATGTGATTTCATCTGATGCCAAAAGGTAAAGGTTAATAAACTCCCTCAACCTTTGATAATTATACTAAGATCATTGTTGTGAAATAATTGAAATACCAGGATGCTAATGAGAAAATTCTCTATCTGCAAGCATAGTAACTGTGGCCTTTTTCTTATCTTTCCTTATATATTATTAATTCAGCTCAATTCAATAAACTTTTATTAAGCATGTATAGTAAATATTAGACCCTTTGTTAAACTATGGGAATGCTTTGGCTTCTTAGGAAAAAAAAAAGATTTCCAGTAGCATTTAAGTAAGCTCCTTGAAGGAAGAACTTGTCTTACCTAGTGTGGAGCCTGGTATACAATAGGCATTTAATAAATGCTTGTTGGGTGAACACTTCCCTTAATATAAAGGAAGGAATGTAATATTTACCAGGCCAAAATATTCATTTACATTTTTGTTGTTGTTGTTGTTGTTGTTTTGCAGAGCAATGAGGGTTAAGTGACTTGCCCAGGGGCACACAGCTAGTAAGTGTCAAGTGTCTGAGGCCACATTTGAACTCAGGTCCTCCTGACTCCAGGGCCAGTGCTCTACCTGCTGCACCACCTAGCTGCCCCCTCATTTACATTTTCGAGGGAGGGATTTAAAAATTATCCTTTGAATTTGGAAGAAAACAACAACAAAACTCTAAATACTGAATTTGGAGTTTTCTTGGCAAAGAACTAGAGTTTTTCACTATTTCCTTCTCCAGCTTATTTTATAGATGAGGAAACTGAGGGAAATGGGTGAAGTGACTTGCCCAAGGTCATAGAGCTAGGAACAATCTGAAGCCAGATTTAAACTCAGGCAGGTATTCCTCACCCCAGGCCCAAGCTCTATCTACTGCACCACCCACCTGCCTCAAATCCTGAATATCAGAGGTTAAATGCTGACCAGTTGCATTTTGGCCTCAAGGAATTTTAACATCTATAACTTAAAACAAAAACTATGCAGGCTAAGCTTACTTTTAACCCAGAGGGAATTAATTTTTAAATTAGGCTGCATCCATATAAATAATGTTTCAAGGAGGGAGGAAAAGGGCCTTAGCATGATGTATTCCTCAGAGAATTTTTGCAAATCTCACAATGTAGGAATAACTAAAATACCAAATCCCCAATGAAAAGGGGAGAAAAATGCTGTAGGATCTTTATGCAACTAGTTATCTCAAAAATAAAATGAAATGAACTTTCAAAAAATAGCATCAACACTGTTTCTCTTTTAAAGGGGACCTTCACTGGGAGGAGAATCTCACTGAAGTGCTCTTAGAGCTCAGATTCTACCTTTTAGAGTATTTTTTTCCTACTGCTGCATTATGTAATAAATGTTATACACCAGTCAAGTTCTGCATAACCTTGATATTCATTCCTATCATGCTTAAGTCCTGCTAAGAATATTTAATATCATTTTGGAGAATCTCTGAATTCTACTTTGTTTAAAAATATTGAAGCTAGGAGGCCTTTCATTAAAGCCAAGAACTACCTGAGGGGAGGAGGTGGAGTAGTCTATTCTTCTCTTCAATGTATGGCTAACTCCCATTAATGTGGATTGGAATTACATATTCATACAGAAAAGCACATATTCCCTTTAGCAAGAACTAACCCAAAGCTTAGATCAAAAAAATTAAAATGAACTCCCTTAGGGTTATTAAAAGATATTCTTAATAACATTTATATCCTCTTGAATAAAGAGAGTTATTACTAACCCAGGAATCATTGGTCTCCATGACTGAAGCATATCATTTTAACAGTGCTATGTTTGCAAAAGGAATAAAACCAACACTGGCATTATATTGAGTACAAATGTGATGAAATAAGATTTTGGGCAAATAATTCATGCAAATCATAAATTATTTTTAATCCCTATAATCTCTAAAACTTGAAATTTAACCTCATGCACCAATTCATAAAGTATTAGTTTCCTGCTCTGTTCTTATGAGAAAGAAGTGACAAGTAAACAAGTAGCTGGCAAGGATTTAATCAAAAGAGAATTTCTCAAAATCTAATCGAATGAGATATTGTATGCTCAAACACTGTAAATTTATACAAGATAGCTATCTATCTATCTATCCATCTATCTACTTATTTATCTATAGATAAACACATATGTATGCATAGATCCATGTATATATGTAGTAATTAGGATAATACATACAAATAATGCTTATATAAATTGAAAAAGTGTGTATATGTCTTTATATAGTAGCTACATAAATTAATTCATTTAACAACATATATCTAGCATTTATTCTATGTTAAGTCTGTAACAGGTCTTATGATTGATATAAAGATATGAAGATAGATGATACAAATATATAGGGAAGGGAAAAGGGAAGAAGCATTTTTAAAGCACCTACTATATTGCAGGCACTGTGCTAAGCATTTTACAGATATTATCTCATTTGAGATATATAGTAGACAAGTATCCATAAAAAATAACCATAATGAAAAGCAGTAGACATGTAGGGCATCCTAAAAGTGCTACAATTCATTGTGAGTAATGACATCACTTCTCTGATGTCATGATCTTCTTCAGGAAGGAAGGGTAAACTAGGACCTATGGGAGTGTATAGGCAAAGAGATTTGTTAGTGGTGAGCTATGATGCTTTATAAAGGAAGTGACATTAACTGGGCCTTAAAGGATAGGTAAAATTTTGATAGGCAAAAACAAGAATGAAAATATTATATGGGGGTGGCTAGGTGGTACAGTGGATAGAGCACTGGCCCTGGAGTCAGGAGTACCTGAGTTCAAATCCGGCCTCAGACACTTAACACTTACTGGCTGTGTGACCCTGGGAAAGTCACTTAGCCCCAATTGCCTCACTAAGAAAAAAAAAAGAAAAAAGAAAAAAAGAAAATATTATATGTAGAAGGGATGGCATAAACATCTTATAAGCAAGATGAGGGTGGATGTCATCTTATAGTATAATTAGGTGAATTCAGAACAAGTTAAATGACTGGTCCTAACATAATGGGTGTACTGGGACATAATACCCCAAGAAACTTAAGAAACCTCAACCCCTAAGAAATTCTTAAAAAACAGTTTTGCCTCCCAGTTCAGGAATGTGGTGTGGCCTAGCAAGAAGACCCTAGTAGACTGATAAGGTCTGCAAGGAACAAAGATGATATACAAGGTATGAATGGGCGCTCCATATCTTACTGATAGCCCATTACTCAAACTCCAGGCACCCCCTCCCAGTTGTTTTTTAATCCCCTTACTCTTGTACCAAACATACCTTTATTTGTTTATAAACGTATAAAAAGATCAGCTCTTCTTTTACTCAGGGAGACAATATCCATAGTGACTCTGTCTCCTGGCCATATATTCCTTTGTTCCTAATAAGATTTGTTGTCAGCCTCCAGTTCTTTGGGTGAGCTATCCTTCCAGAACCAGGTAGACAGTGCCTCCCTTACCGCCCCCCCCAATAACTAAGAAGTACACATAATAATTTATATTATTTTTTAATTTTAATTTAGCATAGGTTGGGGCAGAGGAAAGATGAAATGATCTACATCTAAGCACTGTCCGTCTTGAGGAATTTTACCAGAAGCAGAAAATAATGTGTTCTCAACAGCACTCCATAGTTTTATAGCATTGGATCTATGACAGGGACCACAAACACATTTATACCTAGATATAATAAAGGTGAGTATATTGCATCTTGTGGAATCATTGAGGGTTTTTTTTTTTTTTTTTAGTGAGGCAATTGGGGTTAAGTGACTTGCCCAGGGTCACACAGCTAGTAATTGTCAAGTGTTTGAGGCCAGATTTGAACTCAGGTACTCCTGAATCCAAGGCCGGTGCTTTATCCACTTTGTCACTTAGCTGCCCCAAGAATTAATCGTTTTTTAATGAAGGTTCCTCTTCTTCAGATATTCCCAGACAAGTTCCTGATTAAAAGTATCCTAGGCCACATATCCATATCCATTTTAAATGGCTACTAGGTCTGCATGAAGTTGGGCAGATAATATTGGGCTATAAATTGGGCTACTAGGTCTACATGAAGTTGGGCAGATAATATTCTTGTAGTGAGTATATATGAGGAATTCTTAGCTCTATTTAAAGGAGGGGCAGGAAATGGATGACAAAGTTAAGAGATGCTCAAGAAAATAATTTTTTATGTCACCCAAATATAAGCTCTAATTCTGTACCAACTATGACACTACAAAAACTGAAATTACTGTATTTATGTTTGAAATAGTTTGGTCTCATTTTGGAAAAGTCAAGCTAAGAACATTGCCATCTTCCTCCCAATTCCCTTAACCTGCCCCGCCCCCTAGCCCCCAACCATGTTTAAACAGCTCTGCCAATTCCCATTCTTTCACCATCCTGATATTTGGGCATCATGTGCCTGAAATAAGCTCAAAGGGGGCAGCTATGTGGCACAGTGGATAGAGCACTGGCCCTGGAGTCAGGAGGACATGAGTTCAAATCTGCCTTTAGACACTTGACACTTACTAGCTGTGTGACTCTGGGCAAGTCACTTAATCCCAATTGCATCACCAAAAAAAAGAAAACAAAGAAAGAAAGAAAAGAAAGGAAAGGAAAGGAAAGGAAAGGAAAGGAAAGGAAAGGAAAGGAAAGGAAAGGAAAGGAAAGGAAAGGAAAGGAAAGGAAAGGAAAGGAAAGGAAAGGAAAGGAAAGGAAAGGAAAGGAAAGGAAAGGAAAGGAAAGGAAAAAAGAAAGGAAGGAAGGAAGGAAGGAAGGAAGGAAGGAAGGAAGGAAGGAAGGAAGGAAGGAAGGAAGGAAGGAAGGAAGGAAGGAAGGAAGGAAGGAAGGAAGGAAGGAAGGAAGGAAGGAAGGAAGGAAGGAAGGAAGGAAGGAAGGAAGGAAGGAAGGAAGAAAGAAAGAAAGAAAGAAAGAAAGAAAGAAAGAAAGAAAGAAAGAAAGAAAGAAAGAAAGAAAGAAAGAAAGAAAGAAGCTCAGCGGAATTGCATGCATTGACTACATGTTATAAATTGTTTCCGTGACTTCAAATATGTTCTTACCCAGCTAAGAAGGATCTTAGTTCATGATTAAACCAAGGCCCCTACTACTCCTGTAAAATAGGCCTTAAACAGCCAAGAAGCACTGGATCTATTCCATTCAGTCATTCTCTAGATATTGGATAAAACACAACCCTGGGGTAGGGGAGTGGTTCCTGAGAGTGGGAGAGTAGAATATCACTCATCAAGTCTCTTTCCCTTTACAGTCACCTTGTTAACCCTCAGCATTCTGCTACAGTAAATCCATGTAACTACAAATGGTTTATTTTCCTAGGATGATAGGCCTGTATTTGGAAAGAGACTCAGAGAACATTCAATCCTGCCCCTTCACTTTATAGATGAATCAACTGACAACAAGAGAAATTAAATGGTTGGTCCAAGGCCATTGAGGTAGCCTTGCATGAGAGGAAAGATTTGAACTCTAATCCTCTGACCCCATAGCCAGTTCTTTTTCATTTTACTAAGTTTTGCTTTTTTTTATTTGAAATGGTACGACTAGAAGCAAGAAGGGAATCAACTCCTATTACGTCAGTTTGTGGGTAAGGGGGCAAGGTGTTGCTGTGAAGACTAGTGACACTTTGATTGGATAAATTATAACCAATTAAAAATTTACATAATATAGCAATATAATCTTCAGTAGCAGTTCTATTTTATGTGTAATAAGTGATATCACAAATGATTGATATAAAAATAGATTTATAGCAAACCAGGGACTCTTACTTGCAAACTGAAGGCTATTTCCTTCAAATTCCCTTCTCATCCAGCCTAACCAAGAGTCTTACAGAAAGAACAGATTTTCCCCCATCTTGCTCCTCTTCAGAGATTTACTATCACCACCCCCACCAGCTAAAATTAATTTGAGCTACCTTTATTATAGACTACAATAGTAGACTTCAAAAATTTTGGAGAAAATCACTTGGAAAGTCAATTTTCAGAAAAAGTACAGGATCATTAAGAAACTGAAGGATAATCATTTTTAAAAGATTTTACTAATCGTTAAACATGTCAAATTGACAGTGATTGAGCATAATTTCTTTGGAGATCAAGCAGTAACAATTTGACCCTATTTGCATCTTATTAATGTGCTTCATCTTTAACTTCACAAAGGGGACATGGATCTAAAGATTAACTCATTGAATTGAAAGAATTTTCCTTTTCTGTTTTCTTTTTGTATTCTTTTAAAAAGAAACCCAGCTTTCCTTGGTTCTTCAGCTACTGAAATCTGATAAATGTAGGTAAATAGAATTTTGGCATTTCTATTTTTATACTCCTGGCAAAAAACTATCTAAATGAAATCTTTTCCTCCTTAAAAGAGTATAAGGAGATGTGTTGGGAATAAGTAGAGTTCACCTATCAATCCATTTGACAATTTTTATTGATCACTTAATATAAAGACAGTATTTTTCTTATCCAAATGCTAAACCATTTTGAGATTCTTAAGCTAGCTAAGCTAGAGAGAAAGCTATCTAGCTGTGTATATAGATATATGAATACATGACTATGTATTTTCCCACATAAGTATGCATTATGCATGTGTGTAATCTATCTCTATATATCTATATATAATGTGTTAGTCATCAAGATTGGGGAACAGGCAAGTTTTCCTTAAATTAAATGATTTCAATAAAACTGACCAAAGTAGAGCCCTACATAAGCACATATATTTTTATTTACCTTAAGAACTCTGTCAAATATGCAGAATTAAAGTATATAATGCTTGTCCTCTCATTTATGTAATAGATATTTAGTGCTTTAACAAACACAAATCTTTAACGATTAGAAAACCATTATTGGAAGAGGGACTATAGAAATACAAAGTCAAGGGTTAGCTAGGTGCCACACTGGATAAACCACTGGCCCTGAATTCCAGAGGACCTGAGTACAAATCCAGCCTCAGACATTTGACACTTACTAGCTGTGTGACCCTGGACAAGTCACTTAACCCTCATTGCCCTGTCCAAAAAAAATATTAAATTAAATTTTAAAAAGAGAGAGAGAGAGAGAGACAAAAACAAATAAGAAAGAAACACAATGTCAAATATTTCTCTGACAACTCTCCAGGTATTTACCTAATCCTTAGATGATATGATTCTTTATTATTTAATATATTTAGGGACTTTCAGTTCATTAACTAAAAACTATATTTAATCATAGAATGTAAGCATAATGAAGGCAGAGATTGCCATATATATATATATATATATATATATATATATGAAATACTCTTATAGTGCCTTGTACATAATAGGCCCTCAGTAAATATTAATTGAGTTAATTTAAATATTATATCATATAGACATTGCCATGGAGATATTTTAGTTATTCCTACTTCACTTTCTTTGAAGGCTTAAGTAAAATGTATGAAATCTTTGAAAGTTACTTCTGGAGCTTTTGGACTTTGTCTGAGGGCATCACATGGATTTCATCCATTTGATCCACTGTGCAGAATTCTTAGCATACTATCATGGATGATGACAGGTTTTACAAAGTTTTTCATAATAGTAATGTTTTCTTACATATTGAAAATATAAAACTATCATACTTGTCTCATAGTTCATCATAAGTCTAAAAGAACACTGATGAAATCATTGTGCTGAAATTACTGGGGTTTTTTTTCCTACATCTATTCTGATACAGGTAAGAAAATTAACCAAGGATAAGAAGGATAGAAGGAAATAAATACTCTGGTATAACTTGATTGCCTTAAGACATGATAATTTGTCCAGATCACCCTCAAGTTCAAGGGAAAGAAGAAAATTTAATGAACATTCAGACATAAAACATTGGATGCTTTGTGGTTGACAGTATTATTTTATCAACCCCTTAGGCACCATCCAATTAAACAGACAAATAAAATGATGTTGGCAAATCAATGATAGACATAAAATAATTTGAAATGCTAACTCCGTGGGAAAGGGGATAAAATTGTAGCAAATGAATAGAAAATTTATATTTCTTATCCTTTATTTAAGGAGTACAGCTAGTCTCCTCTTGGAGAATTGGATGGAACCATTAGTGTTAGATGTATAAAATATAAATATAAATAACTCTGTACCAAAAGAACCACTGGGATTCTCAGATCACAGGAAGAGAGAAAAAAATGCTTTGAGTAAAATGCACGGCCCACTATTTAGCAGAGGAAAATGGTGAAGAGGCAATAGATTAGACTGCAATCTTGATCTTCCCAGATGTTAGTACCTTCCCCTCTTGGGTGTGTACTTTATACATAATTATTTATATTTATATTGTCTCCTCAATTAGAATATAAACTTCTTGAAGGCAAGGCATATTTTCAATTTTTCTTTATATCCTCAGGACTTAGCAATGTGACTGATAAGTATTTAATGAATGTTTGTTGATTGATTGAATGAATGATTGACTAATAAATACTAATTTAGCAGAAGAGCCAATGCTATGTCTATGGTAAGCCAGACTTCTAAAAGGGTCTGAACTATGAAAATCAGAATGAAAAAAAAAAAAGAAGCTGCTTATATTTACCATTTGTAGTAAATTAGAAATATGAAAAATGGGCAATATGAAATGGTATTACCTTTAAAGTTATTTTTTTTTAACTCAGAGGGCAGGTGGGGCTAGGTAAAGGGGTTAAGGTTCAACTTCTATAAGAATGCTGAAAGCAGTAGTAAGTTTGGTAGTCACAAAAGTCAAGGACTTGACTGGGAAATGTAAGGATGCTCAGATGTTTGTATATTTATAATTCTTTGTGTATAAATACATATAATTTACAATATAACTTTCTATAATATAATGTAAAATATATTCATATATAAACTATGTATACATATTTATGTGATATATATGTGTGTGTATATATATGTACATACATACATACACACATATGCATACACATGCACATATGTGTGTGTTCAATTACCTGGATGGCATGGATATGTTGTCAGTTGTTTTCACTGGAAAGAGAATACACGCACATATGAGATAATAGAGGCACAGAATATTGGAATAGAAATGCTTATTTCAAAATCATCCAGAAAGTAGTCATTTATATAAAGGCATGGCATCTTTTCTTTTTTAAAGATAAAAATTTTTCAACTATGAAGTATAAAAAAATAAAAATATATTTTTTTACCTTTTTCATTTAATTTTCTTTCTCAGAAGTAATAATTTGATATTTATGTATTTTACGTGAGGGATGGGGACAACAGCCAAAAGTCAGCTAAAATTAATTTTGCTTGCTGAACATATTATCATTGACACAGAAAACTTACCAATATTAACTATGCTCTGTAAGCATTCATAAAATAGAGTCTGCCTGGGGAGTGGGGTGGTGGGCTATGTGTAAAGAGGAAGATAAGAACATTAAAACAAACAAATATATAAAGAAAATGTCATAAAATGTTAACCTCTGTTCAGCTTTAGCACATCCATAAAATCTGTTTCTGCATAATAATTAAGCATATTGGTGCTGTTTCAGCATTTACTTGCCATATAACAAGTGGCCTTTTATATCCTAAACTGTAAATGATCTTACTGACCAAACAACAAGGGATATACATCTTGTTTTCATTACTATCCTGCCAGTTAAGCCTTAAACAGTACTGAGGCCACAATGGCTCATTAAGATATAATTAAATTCCCCTCCTTTCTACCAATATGCATCATTACAAAGGACCTTACCATACCTTTAATTAGGTAGCATTATGTATCAAATCATGCACATGTCTGCATAATGATGGATATTAAACTTCACACCCAAAAAACTTACTCAAGGCTGATAGTAGACTATATTCACCAACACTAGCATTAGATTGAAAAATGTGTAGCATAGAATGCCAATCTCACACAGCATTAATTTATGGGTTGTAGTTGTGAAAATGATACATTAATAATGTGATGCATTTAATCAAGTGAGGAGAAAAGTAAAATGTGTCCAAGACCACTGTGTCCTATGACACCATTCACATAGTGGATATTCAATAAATACCTATGAATGAATGAATCAGTAAATAAATGTTTAAGTTAATGTAGACCTTTAGTTACATTGAACCATCCCCACTCCCAATAGCCCTAGTCTTTAAAAAAGGAGAGAGATAAATTATTTTAATATTTAAATTATTGAATAGCTAGGGCTTGGCCACCAAAGACTTCTGTGATAAAATAATGGGCTTTGGCAGATGCCCAGGGGCCCCACCTGAGGATTGAAAATAAAAATCTTGATTTTTCTCACCATCCCTATACCGTTTTCTTTCTAAAATGGGGAACATATTCATTTTCACCAAATCTCAGTCAAATTTATTCCCATAGGTAGATGTTCTTTTTGTAATGGTTTGAAACTATCACTACTACCAATACCAATACTACTGGTAGTGCTACTGTTGCTGGTACAACCACTAACACCAAAATATTTAATACTGTTCATCTTCACACAGAATAGGTGCTCAAAAAAAAAAAAATCTGATGAGTGGAAGTCCTCTTCCCTCCTTAAATTGGCTAAATTTGCCTCTTTGTAACATATCCATTTCCCCATGTCTGCCCTTTGGGGTCAAAAAGCACAGATGTAATTCCTCCTGCATGTGACACACTTCCCCTCTTTTCTTTTTTAGGTTAAATAGCTAGTTTCTTTAGCTAGTTCCTTTGCCATCCTGATTACCCTCTTCTGGAAGTTTTCAAGTTAATTAAGCAAAAATTTATTAAACATTTATTCTGCATGAACTATGGTGTTAGTTGCTTAAGGAAATATCAAATTAAAATAATTTTTTTTGCATGGAGCTTATATGTTATATGACATATAATCAAAGAGTTATGATATAAGCATACAAAGAGAGGCATATCTATATTTTTGTGCTGACCATTACTTATATCTGGAATGGACTCCTTTCTTACCTATAGCTCCTAGAAACCTGGTTTCCTTCAAAGCACAGCTCCAAGCATGGTTTTATACACTTGACCTTTCCTAACTCCTTTCTAGGTTGCTTCTTCCAAATAGCTTTGCATTTATTTTGTATGCACTTAAAATTTAAAAATAAAATATTTTGTGGTCCCAGTTGGGAAAGTCAATGTTAAAGGGCGATAACTGGAAATGCTTGCTAATAGAAGATGATATTTAAGTTGAACTTACCTTTTTTTTTTTTTTTAGTAATTCAATGGGGGAGGGAGTAGGAAGCTGTTGAAAGGATAGAGAACAGTTGGAACAAAGACAGGACTGAGTGAAAATTCAGTTCATATACTAGGGATAGCAAGTAGCTTTAGAATATGGAGTAAATGGAAGGGAGAAGCTAAAGTGTGGATATTTTTAAATACCTGGATAATAACTCATTTGTTTTCATTCATAGACCATGATGGTAGTTCGGTGCCACAGTTGATGGAGCACTGGGTTAGGAGTCAGGAAGACCCAAGTTCTAATTTGGCCTCTTATACTTACTATTTGAGCTACCCTGGGCAAGTCACTTAAAATCGCCAACCATAAAATGGAGATCATAATAAAGCTACTGCACAGGGTTGTTATGAGGATCAAATGAGAAAATTTTTGTAAAGTTTTTAACATAGTGCCTGGCACACAGTAGGCACTATGTAAATGTGTATTGCCATCTCCTTCTACTCCCCAATGAAAAACAATGGCAGAGTTTTTGAGCAGGAGTGTAATGACACAAGGAAAATTTGTTTTATAGGAAGAAAGGCAGAAGTGAGGATGAGAGTGGAATTTGAAATTCTTATTAAGACTGTTATAATTCAGTAGGAGGTAATGAGAATATTAGTGTGGTGCCTGATGGAAATGAGAGGAGGGCAAAGATACTAAAGCTGCAATAGATACTCTGAAAGAAGAAGGAACAGGACTTGTTAGCACTGGATATGACAGGAAAGTTCTCAACATGGAATTATCTAAGAATATGGTGATATTACTGATAGAGGAAATTCTAAAGGACACAGTTACTTCAATTCACCCATTCTAACCAAACTATCCTTGTTCTTGCCCAGACACAACACTCCATCTCCCATAGGTACCTTGTACTGACCATTGGTCAGTACCTTGTACTGACCATTCCCTATATCTGGAGTGGAATCCCTTCTCACCTATACCTCTTAGAACCCCTGATTTCCTTCAAAGAATAGCTTAAGCATTTTATGCACCTGACCTTTCCTAACTCCTTCCTGCTAGAGTCCTTCTCACAAATAACTTCGTATTTGCTTTGTATACACTAAAAATATCTGTACAAGTAATCATTTCTCATAAGAGATAAGGTCCTTGAGGGCAGGGATTGCTCCATTTTTGTCTTTTTACATCTTGTACCTAACAAAAAGCCTGGCACAGAGTAAGCATTTAATACATATTTTCTTTCTTGCTTCATTAATGGAGAAAAACTTTATAAGAGAAAAATAGTAAGTTTAGTTAGAAATTTAATGATTTTGAGGTGGGATCAGAACCATCAAATGGAAATATCCTGTACCTAGATGGAAATGTGAGTCTGGAGGCTGAAGAGAGGACACTCAGACAATCATAGGGTGAAGAAATAAATGTCATCTTTATAGAGGTTAGTTCAAGTTAAGGGAGTGAATGAAACTTTTATGGCTAAGTAGAAGGAAAGAAAATACTTAGTAAAGTATATGTCAATACATATTTTAAGGGATTAGAAAGGTGAAAGACACAGAGGTGTGGATTGAGAGTTAGGAAAACAAACAAACAAACAAACTAGGGAATGAGGAAAGTCAGAACACAAGGGTGTAGAGAGTATCCAAAATAGGAGAGAAGTTAACAGTGCCAAATGCTGAAAAGAGGTCAAGGAAGATGAAGACTTAAAGAAAAGACAATGGATTTCATGAGAAGATTTCTTACAAGAATTTTAAGGACACCTATAGAAGTGAAGAAAGGAATCAGACTGTCAGGCTTAAGAAGAATAGGTTCTAAGGATTGTCATTATTTGTCTTTCATGCTTGAAGAGGACTATGACATCAGGAGGTGATATCATGACCTGCAATGAATTGGATTTAAGAGAGGGAGAACTGTGCAAAGTCACTAGCCTTATTCTCTCCTCTAGAGTCATCTAAGTAATGTATCAAAATAGGCTTTTTTTTTCTCCTGGAAGTTTGAGCATATTCAAACTCCAGTGATTCCTTATCAAATCTAGGATCAAATACAAATGAAATACAAAATCCTAAGTGTGGTATTCAAAGCCCTTCATAACCGAGACCCCTCTTATTTTTCCAACATTCTTATATCTTATTCCCTAACACATGCTCTTCCATCCAATGACATGGGCCTCCTGGCTATTCCAGGAATAAAACAACTCAATCTCTTGGGTCTAGGCATTTTCTCTGGTTATCCTCCAATTTTTTTTTTCTTGTTTAGAATTTTATTTTCCAGATTACATGTAAAAGCAAATTTTGACATCAATTTTTTAAAACGTTGTGTTCCAACTTCTCTTCCTCCCTCCCTTCCCACCCCCCACACCAAGAAATCAAGTAATTCAATGTAAGTTATACATGAGTAGTCATGGAAAACATTGCTACATTAGCTAGGTTGTGAGATAAAACAGATAAAAACAAGACTTCAGATTATGGAGTTGTCCAAAAAAAAAGGGGGGGGGGTTTCTGTCTGTTTTCAGATACCGTCAGTTCTTTCTCTGTAGACATATTGCAATTTTCCTAAGTCCTTCAGAGTTATATTGGATCATTGTCTTGCTGGAAAGAACCACGTTCTTCCCAGCAGATCATCTTACACTATTGCTGTTATTTTGTATACAGTACATTTCCCTCTGCCTCAGTTCATGTGGATCTTTCCAGGTTTTCTGATAGCATCCTGTTCATCATAATTTTTATATAGTACCTTGAACTTGACAGAGAATTTTCTTCACAATAGCGCAGCAGAGTAGGTACCATACGTTTTGACATTGCAGTCAATCATCATAGCTATTTGCCTCCATCCTATTCCCTTCCAATGATATTTACTCTATTTTCTATCTTATTTTGCCCTATTCCTCCTCAAAAGTGTTTTGCTACTGACTTCCCACTCCCCTGCTCTACCCTCCCTTCATTCATCCTTCCTTCTTTATCCTCCCCCCTCCTACTTTTCTGTAGGGTTAAATAGATTACTCCTCCCAATTGGGCCTGTGTGTTATTCCCTCCTTGAGCCTACTCTGATAAGGTTAAGGTCTTTGAGCTAATTCTGTTTTCTTAAATTTTTCTTCCTCCCTCCCTCCTCAACTCTTCCTATGAAATCAAGTGAATCAATATATATCATACATGTGCTATTATGCAGAACATCTTCACCTTCCTCAAAAGTGTTTTGCTTTTAATAGCTCCCTTCCCAAACTACCCTTCCCTCTTTCCCCTCTTCTCCCCTCCCATCTCCTTCCCCACCCACTTTTCCACAGGCAAAATATATTACCATACCCACTTGACTATGTACGTTATTCACTCTTTGAGCCAATTCTAATGATAGTAAGGTTCACTCACTGCCCTATTACTTCCCCCCTCTTCCCCTCCCCATCATAAGCTTTTTTCCTTTTTCCTTCATGTGAGCTACTTCTCCCCATTCCACCTCTCCCCTTGACCCTCACCCAGTCTATTCCTCCTACCCTTCAACCGTATTTTAGAGATGTTATCATTTGTTAGCTAGGTGGCACAGTGGACAAAGCACCAGCCCTGGACCAAGGAGGCTCGAAGCCAAAATCCAGCCCCAGACACAAGACACCCCACCCCGTTGGCCCCACAAAGAAGAAGGATAAACAAAAGATGAATGCTTTACAAATATTATCCCTTCATGTTAAGTTCAGACCTGTATCCTCTGTGTATTCCTTACTGAGAAAGTTCTTATGAGTTGGAAGTATTATCTTCTCATATAAGAATGTAAACAGTTTAACCTTTTAATGTCCCTCATAGTTTATTTTTCCTGTTTGCCTTTTATGCTTCTCCAGGGTCTTGTATTTGCAAGTGAAATTTTCTATTCAGTACAGGTCTTTTCATCACAAATTCCTGAGAGTCCTCTTTTTTTTTATTGAAATACCATTTTTCCTCTGAAAGATTATAATCAGTTTTGCAGGGTATATGATTCTTGGCTGTAGTCCCAGTTCCTTTGCCCTCTGGAATATCATATTCCATGCCCTAGGGTCCTTTAATGTAGATGCTGCTAGATCCTGTTTTATCCTTATTGGAGCTCCACAATATTTGAATTCCTTTTTTCTAGCTGCTTGCAGTATTTTCTCCTTGACCTGGGAGCTCTGCAGTTTGACTATAATATTCCTGGAGGTTTTCCTTTTGGGATCTCTTTCAGGAGGTGATTGGTAGATTCTTTCAATTTCTATTTTAACTTCTTCTTTTAGAATATCACGGCAATTTTACATTACAATTTCTTGGAAGATGATGTCTAGGCTCTTATTTTGGTCATAGTTTTCAGGTAGTCCAATGATATTCAATGATTATCAATGATTTCAATGATTATCTCTCCTGGATTTATTTTCCAGGCCAGCTGTATTTCCAAGGAGATATTTCACATTGCCCTTTATTTTTTCATTCATTTGGATTTGCTTTCCTGTATCTTGATTTCTCATAAGGTCACTAGCTTCATCTGTTCAATCCTAATTCTTAGGCAATTATTTTCTTCAGACACCTTTTTTATCTCCTTTTCCATTTGACTTTTCAAGTTGTTGACTTTTTCTCATGACTTTCCTGCATTGCTCTCATTTCTTTCCATTCTTTCCTCTCTCTCTCTAAATCTTCCTTCTATCTCTCCTACTTTCTCTTCAAAGTCTCTTTTGAGAGCTTCCATGGCCTGAGACCAGTTCATATTTTTCTTTGAAGCTTTGGATATAGGGGCCCTGAGGTTGTTATCTTCTTCTGAGGCTGCACTTTGATCTTCCTTGTTGCTGAAGAAACTTTTTATAGTTCTAAACTTTCTTTGCTTGCTCATCTTGCTATCTTTTACTTGACTTTTATCTCCCCACTGGGGGGCCCTGGTTCTAGGCTACACTACTGTCCCCAGCTTCAGAGGGTCCCAGGTATTTTGGTTTGAGGGAAGGCAGGTTTTTCTCTTGCCTGACCTGTTCTCTGGTCTGAAGATAACCTCAAGCCTATTTACTAAACAACAAACCAGCAAAACTTTCTGTGGTATGGTTCTTAGCTTCAAGGAGCCTGAGAACCTCCCCCACCTGGCCTCCTGTTGCTCAGGATTTCTTCCTGTTTCCCCACTGGGGAGGGACAGCTGAATTCCTCCCTACATCCCACTGACAGCCCTGCACTTTCCCCCCCGGCCAGCTGTTCAGCCTTCTCACCTGATCATAAGCTCAGTTCCAGAAGACGTTGGTGCTACAGCTGATTCATAGGCTCAGAGGTTAAGTTCCTCTGGTGCGGCATGCCTGGGGTCTCTGTCGGCATGATCATGGGGTTGGACTTTACTGGTAGCTCACCATGGCCCCCTTTAATTTGTCTATGGCTGGAAAATAATCTCATCTGTATTTTTGTATGCTTTTATCTGCTCCAGGGGTTCTTTTATTGCTGTTTTGGGGGTAATTGTAACAGGAGCTCTGTGCATTTAATGTCTTTCCTCTGCCATCTTGGCTCCACCCCCAAGAAATTCCCTATCCTCCATTCTTGGAGTATCTCTTCCTCCTCAACTCTGCCTACAAACTTCATTGAGTCCTCTAATTCCCAACTAAACTCCCATCTTTTAAACGAAATCTTTCCTAAACCTTCTTAATTCTAGTGCCTTCCCTCTGTAAATTATTTCCTAGTCGTCCTATATAAAGCATAATTCACACATATTTATTGATATGTCTCCATTAGATTATAAGCTCTTTGAGGGTAGAGATGGTCTTTCACCTCTTTTTGTATTCCCAGTGCTTAGCAAATTGATTGGTACATAGTAAGTACTTAATAATTATTTATTGATTAATTGATGGAAGAGGAGTGATCAAACATTACCCAAATGAGATCAAGTCACCAAGCATTTATTAAGCACTTACTATGTGACAGGCACTATGCTAAGCACAGGGAATACAAAGAAAGGCAAAAACAGTTCTTATCCTCTAGGAACTCACTATCTAACCTTACAGGATGAAAGACATGTAAACAGTGATGTATAAACAAGATATATTTAACATAAATTGGAAATAACCTCACAGGAAAGACACTAGCATTAGGGAAGATGAGAAAAGTCATCTTGCAGAATGTAGGATTTTAGCTTGAATTAATCCACAGATTGCAAGAAGTTAAGGTATGGAGGGAGAAAATTCCAGGCATGGGAGTCAGGCAGTGGAAATACATGGAGTGTCTTGTTTGAGGAACAGCAAGAAAACCACTGTCACTCCATCTTAGTATAAGTGAAGTAGAGTAAGATACAGGAAGACCAGATAGTTAAGAAGGGATCAGCTTATGAAGGCCATTAAAGTAAAAAAGGAAATATTATTTTGATCTGGGAAGTAATAGGGAGCCACTGTAGTTGACTGAATGGGGGAGAGGGGTATATGATCAATCCTCTCCTTTAGGAAAATCACATGGACAGTTGAATGAAGTATGAACTAGAGTGAAGAGAGACTTGGAGCAGAGAGACCAAAAAGAAGTCTATTTATTGCAATAGTCCAGTGAATTGGTGAAAGCCTGCACCATGGTGGTATCAGTGTCAGAAGAAAGAAGGAGATATAAACAAGAGATATTTCAAAGTTGGAATTGACAGGAATTAGCAACAGACTGAACATGGGGAAAGGGGAGAGGAAGGACCCAAATTGGAACATCAATTGAATCAGAAAGAAAGGTTGAAGATGTAAAATTTTTTAAGGATTTGAGAGGAACTAAGCATGCTTGCAGATGAATGGGAGAGATTAAGTAAATATGAGGGAAAGGAGATGGTTTCTGGGGGTAAGGTCCTGGAGGAAGCAGGAATGGATGAAATCCAGGGAATAGGTACAGTGATTAGTTTTGTTGAAGAGTAGGGATACATTTTCCTTTGTGACTGGAGGTAAAGAGAGGAAAATGAGTGATGATATTGAAAAGTTTTGAAAAGTAGAGGAGAAAAATTGAAAGGGATTCTGTCAAATGGCATCAATCTTTTCAGTGAAGTAATAGGGTAAATCATCTCTGTTAAGCGTGTGGGCTTGAGGAAAGAGGTAAAGGTTTAGAAATGTAATTGTGGGGAATGAGGTAGAGAGTCGATGAGTACAATAGAATAATTACAGAGCAGCAGTAAGTGTTATATACTATAAATCTCTAGTCAGTGAAAAGCTTGATTTTGCTATTTTCCCCAGTGATGTTCAGAAGCCTGCAAGAAAAGGCAAAGAAATCAGAAGACAGGATTTACCCTGCATTGAAGTATAGCAGGTTGGGACCAAAATAGAGTAAGAAAGACAAAGGTTTCTATCCCACTTCATGGGTGAATTGTTAATGCTGTACCAGAGTGCATGGGTATGCTCCCTGCTCTCATAAAAGGGTCATGGAAAACTGACCCATAAAACTGAGCTTATGGTGCATCAAATGAATAGTTCAAATAATCTGCTTCAATACATCAGCATTTTTGACAATTTGGTTAATTCCAAGTTTCTATTCTCTGACCATTGCACTGACCTAGTTTAATCTCTCTGGTACCTGAAGCTGGTTTGTTTGTAATATGTCTGTCCAATTCTGTTCTTCATCTTTTCCATGATGCTAATGCCCCTTTTGTCATTTCTAGAGGCATTTAAAAAAGGAATTCTGATTGGCTGTCATATTGTCTACCTGGATCATACATCTATCCCTCTTGAGGGGTAATTTCCTTGGAAGCCAAGTTTTTGAGGTGGTGAGGATATGTCAGATTAATCTCATCTACAAAAAGAAATAGTCTCCTTTGGCAACCATTGTAGTTCTCAGCACTGAATTAACTATGCAACAAAAGATGGAGGTATTATAGAAAGCCCAACTCCAACGTGAGATGAGGTTTTGCATAGAAGCTGAGACATATTAGCAAACATCCTAACAGGTAACCAGAATCTGGTGGTGGAGGGGATTTTGAGAGAGGTAATCTCCATAAGAATTATTCTCAGCTGAGAATTTTATAGTTTCCCAGTCTCACTTTGATTTCAACTAGTTTTCTGACAACAGTAGCAATGAGACCTGTATTTTTTAAAATTCAATTTTATTTTATTTTTGGTTTTGAATTTAGTTCTCTCCCTCCCACTATATTTTCCCCCATCAAGAAGACAAGAAAAACAAAAACCATTAAAATGTATATAATCAAGCAAAATAAATTCCCACATTAGTTATGTAACATTTATATTCTCAGGCTAAAATGATTGCCCTGTACACTGACTCTGTTTGCACCTCCACAGAAGAACCCAACTCTGTTGGGCATCTACAGATACAAGCTCTATTGTCTAAGATTATAGATGACATGCAAAACTCATAATTCATTTTTGGTTCACTCTGTCCATTGCTCTCCAACTGAAAATTTGCATGTCTATTGTTTACTACCCCCAATCTCATCAGCATAAAAAAACACATCAATCACTTCATAGAACAGTTCTTCTATCTCCACAGACCTAAAGACTACCCACATAGCTATCCTGACACTGAGTTATCTTTGACACATAGAATCTTAGGCTACTTTTTTCATTGCACTTGACTCCTACTGTTAATATGCCCAATGATGTGTCTTTCAACAGAAAAGAAAGTCATTAAGACTAATGATTCCATCTTATTGTAATGCTTGATTCTACAGTAATCACACTTTACTCAATGATCAAAATAATTTTAAAAAATACTAATAACAGAATAGAGAAGCGTTTACTACTCCATAATCCGCTTCTTCTCTACTAGTGCCTGTCAAAGGAAACAAATATATTAGATAGTGAACGAATGCAAAGGTAGATGGAGTACTATTTGGGAGAAACCTTTATTAAGCCTGTTTTCTAGACTGTATAGTACCTGGAAGATTGTAATTTTTAAGACTTGAAAGATAGAAATGGATTAGGCTTGAATAACTTTAAATGCTACAGGAGTATACATTTAGATCTAGAGAATGATGTGGCTTAGGAAAATAAACTTTAGGTCATGTGAATGGATTTCAAAGGCAACCTATTGTCAATAAGGCATACACGATGGTATTCAAAATCTACTTGTCCCTTGAAAAGCAAATATTTCCCCTCTAAATTATAAAAGCAGAAAGTATGATTCTTTAATTCTCAAGAGGAAATAATAACCATCATATTCAACTATATGATGGTGTTGCTAGCCATTAATTTACTCTATACCACCAGGTCAGGTAAATTCCAAAGTTACAAGGTCTCCACAATTTTCAGAGAGTGGACATCCTTGAATCTCCCAACTGCCTCCCTCTTGGTAATAGTGCTGAAGGGTTATCTGAAGTGGGGTATAGTCAATGTGCTTTTACCCAACTGGAAAAATTTTCCAGCCACCATTATACTGGCAAAGGCTTGCTTTCTCTTAATTTGATGTATTTCATTGAGGAATAGTCACATGGCCTTGGCATAAAGGAGTGATTTCCATGCAGTAATGAATAATCATACTTGTTCACTTTATATCATATTTTACTTTTGGCATTGGGACAATAAAACGCAAAAACAAAAACAAAAAAACCAAACAATTTCCTGTTCCGGTTCATGCCTAAAACCTCTCTCTGATATAGGTTACTACTATACAGTCCAAAGTAATTCCACATCCAGGAACTCTAGGAAATGTATAACTTAATTTGTTTTGCTTTTGTGGCTATTTCTCTTCAAGTAAGCAAAGGAAATTAGACAACACAACAGTTTTCAGTTTAAATCTGATATTTTGTTCATTTGATATGGCTAGTCATTAGGTTACAAATCAGCAACTCTGGACCTAAGTCAATTCAAGGGAGTGGAGAAGACAGAAACTCCCTTTGCCAGTGCTTTTCTCAATTTTGGCTGTCTTGTGATTGAAAAGAAAACCAAATGCTTTTTGATGCAGGTGGCTCATTATTCATGCAGCCGAGTGAATGGAGTCAATGACAGTCTAAGTAAAACGTTTGGCTGGCATCCTGCCTTAGCATCTCTCTCTATCCTTGAGACCCCTTAGTCCTGCTGTTACCTCTATGTCATTGCCATTTTGGTCAATCTATTTGTATATTTCTCTCAATCATGGTCAAAGTCCATTCACTTCTCAGAAAAGAAGAAAGGCAGATACAGTGGAAAGGATCTTAAACATAGATTCTAGGAAGCAAGAATCTTAATAGGATCATGTTATCAGACTAAACTAAAAATATGAGGCAACAGGAAATATACCCTTCTCTCTCTCTCTTTTTTTTTTTTCTTTTTCAGGACTCCCAAAAGGGAATTCACATCTGCAAACTTCTTTGTTTTCTTCCCTTCTCTGGGTTTGAGCATCAGGTTGCAGTACAGATCATCTTTGATATAATAGTACCTGTCATTTAGAAAGTACTTTAAGATACACAAAATATTTTACATAAACTTTCTCATTTGATTATTACAACATTCATGTGAAGTAAAAATGACAGGCATACTTATACCCATCTTTTTTTTTTTTTTTTGGCAGGGCAATGAGGGTTGAGTGACTTGCCCAGGGTCACACAGCTAGTAAGTATCAAATGTCTGAGTCCGGATTTAAACTCAGGTCCTCCTGGATCCAGGGCCAGTGTTTTATCCACTACCCCACCTAGCTGCCCTCAATCCCCAGCTTACAAATAAACTGAATGATTGAAACTCATGGAATTTAAGTGACTTAACCATGACCATATAGCTAAAAGTTCCAGAGGCAGGATTTGAATTCAAGTTTCTGCTGATTCCACATCTAGAAAATCACCATTCAAATCAATCTCATCCCCACAACACAACATGATATCTTATTCTACTGATTAAAAATATCCAGTTATTCTATGTCTTGAGGGGTTTGGTTGTTCTTCACAAATTCCTTCATTGATCAATCAGTGCTCAATTATTTACTATCCAGTCCTCTGGGCAGGTTCTCCCTACTCCCTAATATTTTGCCCTAGATTATTGACAAAATTAATTGCAACTACCTGTACTAGCTGGGGGCAGCAAAGCGGCACAGTGGATAGAGTGTTGGAACTGAAGTTAGGAAGACTCAGCTTCCTGAGTGTAAATCTGGCCTCAAACACATACTAGCTGTGTGACTCTGGATGAGTCACTTAACCCTGTTTACCTCAATTTCCTCATCTGTAGAAAGGAGCTGGAGAAGGAAATAACAAACCACTCCAGTATATTTGCCAAGAAAAAATACCAACTGGGGTCACTGTTAAGGGCTAAAATTCTAGCTAAACTGTCTAAAATATTTAATGAGTGGTCGCCAATAAATTATAAGCTTTAGCAAGAGTTAGACTTTTAAGCATTTATTAAGGAGAATAAGAATTTGGTAGAGAGAGAAAAGCCTAGATTCCTATCTATTAAAGGGAGAGCACATTTCTAGCTCCGCTCTCCACCAGAGTCCAAAGGAAAGCCAGAGACAGAGTGCTAGTCTCTTCCTTCTTCCTCCCACTACCCAACATCCTGATGCCAAAGAAAAGACTCCTGGTCTTGCCCTCAAAGACCTTCGCTTCATGGGCAGAACTCTTCTACAGTAAGTCTCCAGCAGGTGGTGTCATTCCAATCGTTACATCACAAAGAGTTGGACAATACTGAAACAATTGAACAACAAAAACCCTGTAATCAATTCATTCTTTTCCTCCAATGATGAGATAGCTAGCCTTGAAATTCTACTTAGCTTGCAACATTATAACTCCTCATCCCTGTTTTATGCACATTACACACTAGAAATATGTTCTTTATATTCCTATATTTGCTTCAGATATCACCACACTCCCTTTCTCTGGACATCTTTAAGGTGCAACTATATGCAGTATGTACCTATACTTAGCTGCCTATATTTATTTCTGCTGTGTCTCAGCTGCCACTATCAGAAAGATTTTCAGTTAGTTACCATCTTGCCTGTTCAGATTATGATACACCAGTGAAACCATGAGAACAACTTCTGGGATAAAATACTGGTCAAGAAAAACACCAAATAACTACAACTCCAGATGTGATCATACTGTCCAGGTGTTCAAGTTATAAAGAAGAAATCAATGGACTTAAGAGAGTTGGAAAATTCTATGGTGATCAACATAAAATCCTTTATATAATATTTCTATCCTCACCTTTTGTATTATTTCTGATGATTATCTTAGTTTAGTTTACTTTAGTTCTTGCTTAATAAGATAGCAATATAATTAGAGTCTTGGCATACTGAGCATTGGATGAGCTAGGTTAGATCAGGTCACTCAAACTGAGGGCATTCCTTTTTTTGGCAAAAGACTGAATAGTTTAAAATGATAGATAAAATAAAGTAACTGAAGGAGAAAGATTAGAGAATGAATTATATTAATAACTACATTATGTTGTAGATGTATAATTGAAATGGTTATTTTGCTGCCAAAAATCTTCATCATATACATTATTTCAGTGAAAAGTGACTACATATTTAAATATCACCAATTTGTCATTTAACCATAAGTGCTCTAATGCTGTCAAATCACTACTGTGCTTCATTCAGCTTTTAAAAAGAGGAGAGGGATTTTCATTTGTCTTATCATATTTCTTTTAGCATTGTTATTATGAGGGACAGTTGTTTTTTAATCCTTTCTATAGGTGATTTCATATTGAATGAGTTCTCTGAAAATTGAGCTTATACTGTATGGTGATTCAGAATATTTATCCACTCTAACCCTGCCCAGCAATTGCATTCATATCAGGAATTGTAAAATATGTTACATCTAATGAAAAAATAAATATGCTAATTATTTTAAAAGGGAACAACCAAAACCAAATCTACTAATTTGAGTCCTATTTGTAGTTCTGTTGAGAAATAAAACCATTTGGTTTTGTTTCTTTTTGTTTGTTTGTTTGTTTTTTCTGTGTGTGAGGCAGTCGGGGTTAAGTGACTTTCCCAGGGTCACACAGCTAGTAAGTGTCAAGTGTCTGAGGCTGGATTTGAACTCAGGTCCTCCTGACTCCAGGGCTGGTGCTTTTTCCACTACGCCACCTAGCTGCCCTGTAAAACCAATTTTTAGAGACAATATGGTACAGTAGATAGAATGCTTAGACTAGGTGTCAGGAAGACTTAGATTCAAATCCTGTCTCTGACACTAGTTCTGAGACCTTGGGCTTTACCTGCCTTAGGAAAGTCCCAAAGGCTTATCTGCAAAACTATAAATTATTGCAATTGGTCTATATTACAGATCAGTGAAGGAAATTCCCAAACTCAGGAACTTCCTACTTTGAAAAAATCACAGATCCTTTGTCTATGAGAGGGAAATCATTAGTTACATTAAAGAAGACACTATGTCTTTTTGGTGCAGATATGTTTGTATGCTCATGAAGGAGATAGTGGTACTAAAGGGGAAAAATACTAGTTTTTAAGTCAGAAAATCTGAAATTGAACACTGGCTCTACCACTTACTGTGTATATGACCACATCAATTTTGCAGCTGTGTGGAGGATAGATTGGAGAGGGAAGAGAATGGAAGCTATGTTACCAATTACAAGTGTATTGCTCTAGTTCAAGGGAGAGAAAATGAGGACCAGAAATAGTATATTGCTGTGTGAATGGAGAGAAGGGGACAAGTATGAGATATGTTACAGAGATAGAATTGACAAAGCTTGGTGACTGACTAGATATGGCAAAATGAGATGAGGAGAAAAGTAGAGGATGACTTTGAGGCTGTGAATCTGTGACAAAAGAATGATGGTACCCTCAATTGAAACCTGGAATTTGTAATGATTGGAATAATGCCACCTGCTGGAGACTTACTGTAGAAGAGTTCTGCCCATGAAGTGAAGGTCTTTGAGGGCAAGACCAGGAGTCTTTTCTTTGGCATCAGGAAGTGACGCGGGCTAGTGGGAGGAGGAAGGAAGAGACTGGCACTCGGTCTCAGGCTCTTTCCTTTGGACTCTGGTGAAGAGCGGAGCTAGAAATGCCCTCTCCCCTTAATAGATAGAAATCTATGCCTTTATCTCTCTCTTTACCAAATTCTTATTTTCCTTATTAAATGCTTAAAAGTCTAACTCTTGCTAAAGCTTATAATTTATTGGCGACCACTCATTAGATATTTTAGACAGTTTAGCTAGAATTT
This sequence comes from Dromiciops gliroides, assembly GCF_019393635.1. Taxonomy (NCBI): domain Eukaryota; kingdom Metazoa; phylum Chordata; class Mammalia; order Microbiotheria; family Microbiotheriidae; genus Dromiciops; species Dromiciops gliroides. Next base: position 118,119,984 of record NC_057863.1, read on the forward strand.
TAGCCCTTAACAAATTTAAGATGAAGGATAAATTTATGGGGGAAGATAAGAATCTTTGTTTTGGATATATTGAGATCTTGATGTCTATGCAGCAAGAAGGTGGAGATATGCAATAGTCTATTGTTAATGTGGGAAGAGAACTCAGTAGAGACAAAGAGGGTTGGATATGTAGATTTGAGAGTCATCTACATAGAGATTATCAACCACATGAAAATGGGGGAGGAGGAAGAGAAACAAAGAAACAGTGACAGAAAGAGAACAGAAAGAAGACAAGAAAATCATCCAAAGGTGGCATGGAAATGTCTTGCAATCTCATAATGATCATAAGCAAAAAGCTACCATGAAGATATTAGCATAATTGACAGGATCTGTTGAAGACGATTTAAGGTTTGAGAAATTCTGAAAAGTTGATACAACTTAATATGATGCTTGAAAACTAGGAAGGATTGTAAAAATATGTTGAAAACATGATAGAGTCACATCACAGAATCATAGGACATGAATCAATAGGGTTAATTGGCACCCAACAAAGCTAAGGAAACATTTAGCTGCATTGAGAGTGGGATAGTTTCTAGGACTCGGCCAGTAGTCTTGCTGTTATATGCCATTGATCAGATCTCATCTGACATATCATGTATAGTTCTGGGTGTTAAATTTTAGGAAGAACATGGAGAAGTTAGAGAGTGTTGGGGCTGTGGCAGAGTGTCTACAGAAGAATAAACAGGATGATCTTGATATCTTGTTATCTCAAAATTGGTCAAAGTAATTAGGAATATTTAGCTTGGAAGAAAGAAGATGTGGGAGGGCAACCATCTTCATTTACTTGAAGGCTGTCACATGGGAGGGAGATTGGAATTGTTCTGTTTATCTCAAGGAAGAACTAAAAATAATAGATATAAGTTGAAGATACAAATTAGGTTTGATTACATGAACAACTTGTTAAAAGTTAGAACTTTTAATGAATGCCTGACAAATAGTAATTATTTTAAAATGTTGGTTGGATTGTAATTTGATCAATCAACAGTGGTGGAAAGAGTACCCACATTTATAAGATCCTATATTCAAAGTATAAAATTATTATTATTAGGCTTTAAGACTTTAAATGGCTTTGAATGAAGCTATTTAAAATACATGTTTCAAATTACAGCCATATAGAATATATGGTATCTCAAATGCTGTTTGGACATTTGGAGTCAGAAGGCCTGGATGTCAGTGTAGGATTTAGCACTTATTAGCCGATATGACCCTGAACATTTCGTCTCTCTGCCTCAGCTTTATTATCCAGATAAATGCTACATAGCAAGGTCCTGATTACTGTAACTAATTAATTTCCTCAAGTGAAAGCATGTATGTAAATTAATAATATTTTAATTTGCAGTTATATAAACTACAGCCATTGGTTCTAGCCCAATAGAAGTATGCAGTCCAAATCTGAACAATATGGCCACCTCAGAGGAATTTGTCATTCCTACTCTTCAAGACCTCGTGATGATCTATATTTTATACAGGTTTTTTTCTGAGAAAAATGGTCTATAAACCTGAAAAAACTGCATAAACATGAGTTATTATTATCCATAAAGTACTTTTTTTTGGGGGGGGGTAGGTCAATGAGGGTTAAGTGACTTGCCCAGGGTCACACAGCTAGTGTCAAGTGTCAGAGGCTGGATTTGAACTCAGGTCCTCCTGAATCCAGGGCTGGTGCTTTATCCACTGCACCTCCTAGCTGCCCCTATAAAGTACCTTTAAGAATGTGTTATCTGTCCCTAATACAGTAATACTACCACTTCCAAGTTGATCAGCACTGTGAAGCAACTGACTACACAGAATAACGAAACAAACAAACAAAAAAATGGAAAAAAACCAAACAGCAAAAACCCACAACCTAAGCTGGGAACTCTAGAGAGCCTGTGTTAAGGAAAGCTACATCTAAAACTTGCCTGGTCTAAAACCTTTAGACCAAAGAAAACAGCTTCATTAGTTTCTTTGACTGACTTTATATATTTTAATCAAGGTTCATAAAGCAGGGTCAGTAGGGATGGAATGCCATTAATTGGTTCTAGGGAAGTACAACTTCAAAAGAAATGAGAGTTAGCTTCAGAGCAACAATGTTATAAATGAAAGACAAGTTCCTGGGCAGCCAAGATTTTGACCATAAAATTTTAAAATGGAACTTTTACAGAGATCTTAGTCTCACTAGAATATGTCAGAGCTGGGATAAGCCAAGCAGGGATAATTGGATAGTTAATGGACCTGAGGCAACAAGAAGGAAACAAAAATTCAGTATTGTCCTGAAAGAAATACTTTTTTTGCTGGGAATTCCCTAAAACTCCAGTGTAAAAACTAGAGGTAACTTCTTTCAGATTAATATAGTAACTGTTTCTAATGTAAACAGAAATAACTGGAATTCATACATTGCTTTCAGATTTACAAAGAACCCTAAATACATTTTAATGCTCACAACAACCCTAAGACATAGATATTCTTATACCATTCCATGGATTGGTAAATTGAATGTCATAGAAGTTCAATAGTTTACATCATCATCATCATAGCAACGTAATAGGTATTATATATAGTATTTTAAGGCTTTCAAAGTACTTTACAAATATTATTTCATTTTATCCTTACAACTCTTGGGGACAGTTTCTGTTCAATATTAGAGGTAGTATTTGAACTCATATCTACTTGACAATGTCAAGAATTTATTCTTTATTCCATATTCTGTATCTTTATATAGATTTCTATATCTATCTATAGTGTTAATTCTTGGATATACTTAAGGAGATAGAGATCTGTATAGACACACAATCACAGCTCCAGAAAGTGCAATCAATTTTTCCCCAAAACCAAAGAACACATGAAAAGTACTGAGTACAAGATGTGTAATTTAGAGAGTAATTGATAAGAGCATAAGATTCAAATCCACGAAACAAATTCAACTTAAAAGCACTATATGCCACATATTATGTAATATGTACTATATGCTAAATACTATAAGGCAATGAACTGAGCATACATAAGCAAAGATGAAATAGTTCCTGACCTCAAAGAGCTTATATTACACAGGAGGGTTTGGTACACCATATACTTTATAAATAAATACATATATGAATGTAAATGTACACCTGCATACATATACACACATATTTATACAGACATGAATTTAGTTTTTAAAATATATACATATTTACATTCATGCATACATGTATATTTGATGTTTGGGGGAGAGAGAATAAGTCAAATAATATGAAGAACAATTCCATAAATGAAAGGTTATTCCAGAAAGCACAATGAAAGGGTAGGGTAGAGTGGAATAGGGATAATTAAGGGATAAGGTTGACATTGATGGTCATGAGTGACCTGTGAGAGATCTTTCACAGGGAGTCTGAGTGTATCCAAAAAGAAATAGATTATCATTATCTTCTCAGTAGGAAAATGGTAATGTCCCTTTGATTATCAAGACCTAAGCAAGAGATGGTGTCTATGGGGGAGTGGTTATACAACATGCATGGCAGTAAAAGGACAGATGCCCTACCTGATTGTGAAGTTAGCGATTAATGGAATCCTAATGTCAAACAAGACACATTTGAGATACTCACCATCCCATACTCAGCAAAATTATCTATGACCAGGGCTGAGTCAAATGCCATTTATGGTTTGGAGGGGTGGGACCAATACGGAGGTACAAGAGTGACAGGATTTGAGACAGAACCTGTCCCATTTTCTACATGAGCCTGGTGAAGTAGAGCAACATAAAGGACAATGATTTTGAATTTGCTTCAAGGGACTAAATGATTTTTTTTTTTTTTTGCGGGGCAATGGGGGTTAAGTGACTTGCCCAGGGTCACACAGCTAGTAAGTGTCAAGTGTCTGAGGCCAGATTTGAACTCAGGTACTCCTGAATCCAAGGCTGGTGCTTTACCACTGCGCCATCTAGCTGCCCCTAAATGATTTTTTTAAAAAATGTCTCTCCCCATTCAAAATGTATGATACTATGATGCTAAAAATATTTTCTTGTTTCTGTTACCTTTTCCTTTGCATTACTGTAGCAGGAAGGCATGACAATTAATGTGATGGATCTTTTGTTTCTTTGAGGTACTGGCAGGTTACTCAGAAGAGAACTTTTTTTTTTTTTTTTAACAAGTAAAACTTAAAACTTCTATTATTTTTCTCTCAGGATCAGACGTTTTCTGCCTATGGGAAGTCTGGGGAAAACTGTTCTTTTGCCCTATAGGTTTATTTTCCTTAGCTAAAGTTTTTGTTTGTTTTGGTTTGGTTTTCTGGCAAGGTTTTCTAAGTGCATTGGAATTGTAGTTGCTTACTAAATAGAAATTAGATGATGAATGAAATTTCTCAAATATAACAAAGATGTCAGCTGGTACAATTTTCTACTAGATGCTCTAATGAAAGCATAATTTGTAGGCCACACCCTACATGGGTAAATATTGACCAGAAGTGATTTCACTATGTATACGTACGTGTGTGTGTGTGTGTGTGTGTGTGTGTGTGTGTTTGTACAGAGACGGGGGGGGGCGGAGAGAGAGAGACTTTGACCATCAGCAACTCATGAAACATTAACAGACTCTAATTAAATACTTAAAAAATATATTGCATTTTCAAGCAAGAGCATCAACATTGAGTATTGTTTACCTTCTTATACCTAAAAAGGAGTTCTAGAGCAAAAACAATACATAAATATTAAATAGTCCTCTACCATACCTCCTCTGCCAATTCTCTATCTCTTCTTCTTGAGGGAGATGGCCTAGATTTGCCATCTAGCATCAGGCTGTATAGTTGAGCTAGCTCCCTAGTGATAGACAAACAAGTAAATTTGAAAGGGGGCTAGGGATTCCGGGACAAGGTTAAGTCATGTTAATGGTGTGCTAAATACAGCTATTCCATTTCTTGCCCCTTAACATGTATTGAGCATTGTACTGATTAACATATATTGATCATTTATTATGCCCTCGGTATTATGCTAAGTATTTGTAGGGGTTCCAAAGAACTATAAAACAGAATCTTTGCTTTCAAAGATCTATTCAACTTAGTTGGAAAGGCAAAGCTAATACACATTTTGTTTTTCAATTGCTTTACAAAGATGGACAGTATAGTTTACTAACTTCAGACTGGAAGCCAGGAAGCCATAGTTTCATATCCTACCTCTGACCCTGGACAAAGCACTTACTAGTCCTTCCCCAGTTCCCAGGATAACCCCCCATGATTCCCTAGAAGGATTTTCTTGCCTGTGTTCCATATTCAAGTGAAATCACAGGTTTAGTTTCCAACCTATTTCACAAGAGAATTTATAAAGTGCTACCTTATAGACTATAAATGATAAATATAATAGGAATTAAAGGAAGAGGCACATTAATGCAGGCTGACATATTCATGGAGAATTTGATGGGAGAGAATTGGTAGTGGAGATAAGTCTTGACATACGAGTAGTTTCAGAGGCAAAAGAAATTCGTGGGAGGAGAGGGAACACGTGCAAAGGCAGAGTAAGGAGACCACAGAGTTTGCATTGACCTAGCTTATTTCCTGTGTTTACTTCAGGCAACATCTTTACTTAGGGAAAAAAAAAATAACAAAAAAACTGTCCCTAGTGGTTTCTCTTTTTTCCTGCCATTCTTCATGTTTTAACTGTAAACATCTTTTTTTGTTTTTGTTTTTGTTTTTGTTTTTGCAGGGCAATGCAGGTTAAGTGACTTGCCCAGGGTCACACAGCTAGTCAAGTGTCAAGTGTCTGAGGCTGGATTTGAACTCAGGTCCTCCTGAATCCAAGGCCAGTGCTTTATCGATTGCACCCACCCAGCTGCCCCCGTAAATATCTTTTAAAAAAAAATTCTATACCCTTTTTCCCCCATGAAGGGTCGAAGTACCCTAAACTCATCAGTCACTGCCACACAACTTTGTTTCAGGGTTATTGGATTTTTAAGCTAAACACAGATTATTTTGCTTCGACAGAGATGCTACTTGGACTTTTATAGAAATTTTATCCAGATACAGTGGCAAGGACAAGAAACAGGATTAATTTTTTTATTAAAAATTGAGTCACAGCAATATAACACTATTCATATTAAAAAAAATACTGCAGTTCTGGGGGCAGCTAGGTGATTCAGTGGATAAAGCACTGGCCCTGGATTCAGGAGGACCTGAGTTCAAATCCAGCCTCAGACACTTGACACTTACTGTGTGACCCTGGGCAAGTCACTTAATCCTCATTGCCCTGCACCCCCCCCCCCCGCAAAAAAAAATATAAGAATTCTGCTGTTCAGAATGAGCTAAGGAGGGGGCAGCTAGGTGGCACAGTAGATAAAGTACTGACCCTGGATTCAGGAGTACCTGAATTCAAATTCGGCCTCAGACACTTGATACTTACTAGCTGTGTCACCCTGGTCAGGTCACTTAGCCCTTATTGCCCTGTCCAAAAGAAAGAAAGAAAGAAAGAAATGAAAAGAAAAGAATGAGCTAAGATGGTGAAGAAAGATAAAGATTGCCAAAAAATTTTTTTATTTGTTTTGTTTTCTGGTTTCTGTTGTTTTAGCTTTATTCCACAAAACAGAAGGATCAAAGACATGGGGCTATTTTTCTGTATTAGTGAAATGGTGATAATTTTAAAAAGAAAAGAAAAGAGGGAACAGCTCAATTTCTATTTTTCTTCTGTTTTCAATTGACAAAATGAAAAATGGTTTATACAAAGTGAATAGCAAAGAAATGTAATTTAGTAGTAATAGAGGGATGGTAAATGACAATTTAGAAAAGGAAGCAGTGATCACAAAGAAAGATCATATTAGGGCAGCTAGGTGGTGCAGTGGATAGAGCACCAGCCCTGGATTCAGGGGGATCCGAGTTCCATTCTGGCCTCAGACACTTGACACTTACTAGTTGTGTAACCCTGGACAAGTCACTTAACCCTCATTGCCCCACTCCCCCCAAAAATAGATCATCTGACACTAAAATCATTTCATTTATTTACAAGTGTTAAGGGCTAAAATTCTAGCTAAACTGTCTAAAATATCTAATGAGTGGTCGCCATCTGTTAAGGGCTAAAATTCTAGCTAAACTGTCTAAAATATCTAATGAGTGGTCGCCAATAAATTATAAGCTTTAGCAAGAGTTAGACTTTTAAGCATTTATTAAGGAGAATAAGAATTTGGTAAAGAGAGAGAGAAAGGCCTAGATTTCTATCTATTAAAGGGAGAGCACATTTTTAGCTCCCTTCTCCACCAGAGTCCAGAGGAAAGAGCGTGAGACTGAGCGCCCGTCTCTTCCTTCCTCCTCCCACTAGTCCGCGTCACTTCCTGACTCCTGGTCTTGCCCTCAAAGACCTTCCCTTCATGGACAGAACTCTTCTACAGTAAGTATCCAGCAGGTGGCGTTATTCCAATCGTTACACAAGATTATTTAAATTGTAGGTCAAAGGCACACTTTAATTATAATTTATCTAGATTAAAAAATAAAGTTTAGACTGCTGTACTTTTTTAAAAATGTACAGAATTGATTTGCAGTTTCATGTACAATCACCTTTTTTTAAAAAAAAATTATGCCATGTCATGGAAATGTTTGTTTTATTCCATACATTTAAAAAAGTAAATAAAAAAAAATTTAAATGGAGTGACATAGACTAGATAGTAGTATGCTTAGCTTGTTGTTGTTGTTGTTGTTGTTTTTTCAGGGGGTGGGCACAGAGAATTGGTGAAATAGGAACCATAGAATAATGATTCATTGTCAACTTGGCAGGTGGTCTACCTGGGAAAGCACCAGGAATCTGATTAGCAATCTAGTTTTCTCTGTAACTTAGACAGAGGAAGAGAACATTTTCATAAAAGTTTCAGATGTCACTAAATTGGAAGGGATAGCTGTCTAAAAGTCAGGATGCAACAATGTGCACAGCAATGTAAGACTATTTATATTTAGAATTGTTACAGTTCAGAATGAGCTGAGGTGGTAAGGGAATAAACAGTGGTGTCAAGCTCAGATAGAAATGTGAGCCACCAAACCATAACAAAGTATGCCTGTGGATCGCATATTTCCTTAGAAAAGCACAAATTAAAATTATCTATGGTTTATTGTAATTATATTTATTTTGTAAAATCTTTCCTAATTATATTTTAATTTGGTTTCTGGCTCCACTCAAGAGAGTTTTGGACCATGCACAGTTGGAGACATGCAGTCTATTGGCAGTATATTTGATATCTCTGGTCCAGAATATTGTTTGAATCTATAAGCATATGGCTAGGCATAAATTGGTCTGAAAAAATATGCAGAAAAAATTTAGATGACTACAAACTTAAGGGATCAACAGTGTGATATGGTAGCCACACATAGCTTCTTCAATTAAGGAGGCAATATACTCTGCTCTGGTCAGTCACACCTAGAGAACTCTGTCAAGTCTCAAGCATGACATTTTAGAAAAGACATTAGAAAGGTTAACCTGGAGAATATCTACAGAAGGACAACTCAAATAATAAAAATTCTCAAGTTTTTGAATGAATGCATAAATAAATAAAGCATTTATCAAGGGCAAGTAATGTGTTGAGTCCTGAGGATGCAAATTGAAAAGTATAGCCATTTTATTCAAGAAGCTCACATGCTAATGGAGGAGTAAACACAGTTGGAAGGTTTTACCTGTAAATAAGATAGAAAAAACTAATGGTCCTTGGGGTGCAATAATAAAGTAGATGATGACTTTTTTTTTTTGATGCCTCTTTTTTGAAGTCATTTCCGCTGATGAAATCAGTTTCTAATGTGGAACCAGTTTATGTTTCCAAGGATTTTTAGGTTACTAGAACTTTCTTCTCTAAGTCTTCAATAGATAATATCTACAGGAGCAGTTAGTTCATAGGCCACCTTTCCACAGGGATTACTTCCCAGAATTATGACTATGCGGACTTTGCTAGAAACAATACTCTTCCCAAGTTACTTGAGCACAGAGTCCCAAACTCGATGCCCGTCAACTTCAAAGAAAGGTAGTAGTCAAGAGGGTGATGGTTTGATTTGCCTGACACATGAAGCCTCCTGTTTCTCCCTCAGGAGGCCCCACTGCTTGCTCTGTATATAGCAGTTAGCTGGCACTTGGTAGGGCTAGCTGGTGCGTTGTCCATAAGAGTTGCTTCCTTGCATGATGACTGTGAAGACTGGATCTGAAGCAGGACTGATGTTTTTGTGAATGCTAACATTCCCAGGGCTCTTCTCAAATCCACATTATCAGGGTCAATTCTAGGAACTGGGGGTCTTTACTTTAGAAAAAAAGAAGACTCTAAGGGCATTTGGAAGCTTTGTCAGAGTGCCTGTAGGGCTGGTGGGGCCAAGAATTATTTTCTGCTCCTACAGGGTAGAACTAGGTGCTAATAATAAGAGTTGCAAAGTAACAACTTTAGCTATGATATAAAGTAAAAACCAAGTAGACAATGTCTAACAATTAGAGCTCTGCAATGATGGGATGAAAGCAGAGAGTTCTCCCTCATTAGATATCTCCAAATAAAAGCTAGACTCCTTAGGACTGGTGATGGGTAGATTTTTTTTTTTCATTTATGCCTTGGACTAGATGGCTACTTTATTCATTCCAACTCTAAAATTCTGAGATTCTGTGTGATCCTGTGAATCTGTGAGAATGATTTCTAATAGACGTGGATTTTAGGAAGGGGTTTGACAGTCTCCTATATTCTTGATTTTGTATATATCCAGTCTGTCAACATGCTTGTTTAGCTAATAGAGCACAATTTCCTTGACTGCAAGATCAGTCTCACTTTTGTAGGTATATCTCCAGCACTTAGCACAGTATTTCCACCTAATAAATATTTCATAAATACTTTTTGATTAAAAGATTATAGGAAAAATAGAGGTTCGGTGAAAAAAATATAAGAACGCAATGAATGAAAGTGTACAAAGACTTCATGTCATACTGGAAAGTGGTCTCAAGTGGACTAGACCATGGATCTGTTCTGTTTTTGTGGGGTAATGAGGGTTAAGTAACTTGCCCAGGGTCACACAGCTAGTAAGTGTCAAGTATCTGAGGCCAGATTTGAACTCAGGTCCTCCTGAATCCAGGGCCGGTGCTTTATCCACTGAGTCACCTAGAGCAGATTTTTATTAATGTATAGGGGGGACTAGATGGCCTCTGATTTCATTAATTTTGCTTTGATAGAAAGAGGTGACCTCTTTCGTGGCTTTGAGTATCACTTCTAGTAACAAAAAGCTCCTAAATGTCTATCTCCACCCCGGGCCTATGCATAGGACAAGTTTTCCAATTATGTTTTGGATGTATTCACCTGAAAATCCCACTGGAATGCTGTTGTAGGAGATATTCTGAAATTGGGATCCAGTGACAACACTTCTTCATTGACAATAGCTTAGAAAATACTGAAAGCAGCTATCCCATCCTATGCTGTTGTTCCTAATGACTGAATTGGTGGTTTCCATCCACAGTCATATCTCGGTCTATAAATTATCTTTAATTTGATTTGGAGTATACAGCTTCATAGGTTCCAAACACCACGGACTAGGCTGCCAACAGATGCATTTGCTTTGTAAAGTTTATAGATTCTGATCTTGTTTAGCTCATGATATGGTTATTACAAAGTTTTATTTGTATTATACTAGTATATATTGCTCATATTTCTGTCCTGCTTAAATAAGATAGAGTAATAATTTTCACTGCATTTCAAAACTTAACAAAAACAAAAAACAAACAAACAAAAAAAGAAAACAGCATACATTTACCATGATGGATTTCAAGTGAATTCATCAGTGTCTACTTTGGAACTCTAAATGTAATGGCAAAATGATCTCCTTTTGGGGGCAGCTAGGTGGTGCAGTGGATAAAGCACTGACCCTGGATTCAGGAGGACCTGAGTTCAAATCAGGCCTCAAACTCTTGACACTTACTAGCTGTGTGACCCTGGACAAGTTACTTAACCCTCATTGCTATGCAAAAATAAATAAATAAATAAATAAAAATAAAATTTAAAAGATCTCCTTTTCCCTTGCAAAATGAAGTTTCCATCTGCTAAATGAATAATAAACTACAGCAAATTATGCAGCACTCTGTCTTCATCACAACAGACTTATTTGCTGCTCACAATCTTTTTGGCCTTTTAATCACCAGTGTTAGTCTTTATGTGAATAGCTCAATTCCCTCAGAATCCAACTTTTAATAGCATCCTTACCTCTTAAGGTGCACATCATCTCATTAAAGGAAAATGCAATTGGCCACTTTATTCTTCTATAGGTGAACAAGTAGATCATTAAAGCCAACAGGGACAGCTGCCAATATAGATGGCAAGTTAAAGTCCCCTTGAGAAAAATCATTACCAATTATCTGGATTTTTCATCCTGATGCCTTTCCCTTTTGTCACATCTCCTGTGTCCAGAATGTTAAGGGTGCCTGAATAATTTAGTCACAAAATAGAAAATGAACTTGAAATTCTAGATTATTATCCTTGGATAAAAGTTGTCAAAGAAAACAGTAGCTCAGATAATACCGTTTTGTCAATCTGTTCCATAACACTTAATTTTATCAAAAGAGAAAATCAATTCATGCACACACATATATATATATATACATATATTTATATATATATTAATATGTATGAATGTATGTATACACACATGTAGTATTGTAGTTTGTGCACAGAGATGTGCACTGCATATCTTTATAAATCCGTATATGCATATGCCTTAACTATTTGTTTTTTGGTGACAATTCTACTTTTCCCTTTGTACTAGAGCATGTTGTTATCCCATTGTGTACTCTACTGTTGACTTTATTTCTTTATTTAATTTGTGGGGCAATTGGGGTTAAGTGACTTGCCCAGGGTCACACAGCTAGTGTCAAGTGTCTGAGACTGGATTTGAACTCAGGTCCTCCTGAATCCAGGGCCAGTGCTCTATCCACTGCACCACCTAGCTGCCCCCATATACTCACTTCTATAAACAGTAATGAGTCTCCCATGGAATAAAGCTCAGTGGCTTTACTTACAAGCCTGCCCTCCAGACTAAGGCCCTGGCATCTCACAGCAACAGCATAAGGCAAAGCTGCCTCCTTTCTGGGAAAATCACCTTTACTAGGTATGACATTTTTTTTTTTAACTTTTTGGGCCTGTATCTTTTTACTTGAAATAGGAACAATAAAAAGCTCTAGAGGTCATTTGGATTGGGGCAGAATTGTTGGGGAAGAACTTTTAAAAATTTATTTTGGATTAATTTTTTAAACTGTCTTTCCCTTTCTTCTACTCCACCCCAAATAATAACTGGTTCATCTTAGAAAATCAGTTGGGAAATAATGCTTTTGGTTACTTGAGAATATAGAATAATCACTCTGAAGTAGGAAGAGATTTCAGAGGTTGTTTAATCTAAACCCCTCACTTTGTGAATCAAAATTTGAGGTCCACAGGGGTTAAATAATAGGCCCACAGAAGTAATCCAACTCCCTCACATTGTGGATCAGGAAACTGAAAACTGGAGTGATTAAGTAACAGGCCCACTGAGATTAATGGACAAGATCACAGAGGTAGTGTCACAGGTGGAATTTGAACCCACTTCTGGTTGGAAGCTTGTTGACCTACACCATGCAGTATATGGAGTAGCTACATTTCAATACTCAGTTTCCATGATTTAACAATTCTCTAAATAACAAAGTAGAAGGTTCCATGATGAGGATTAGGTCAAATTAGCTTTCTGTGCATTATTTATCAGGAGGAGGGTAATTTCCACATACCTTATAGAAATTGGTTTTCACTGCCTTTTTTATTGCCTGTTTACTCATACTTCAGATTTACCTCCTCATCCTTTTCTCTCTATTGTACTCCTGTATACAGGGAAATCTAGAATAGTGAATTTTATGAGAATCCCGTCAATAAAATATAGGATGAACCTTATGAGTCAGGAGCACAGGTTACTTATTTAGTTTGCTTTAAAAGGAGAGGTTTCCTGCCCCCAAAATTTCTGCTCCATTTGTCTTTCTACCATTATAACTTTATGTCTCTGAGTCTTAAAATTCTTCTTGTCAATAAACACATGTTAAAATGCAAAACTAGGTGAGATGTATCCAAGCCAATACCTTAATTATCAATCAGCTGGGAAAAAATACCACCACTATCCATCATATTGATTCTATTAGAAGCTCCTGCTAGGTAGAGACATTGTCACATCAAAATGTGGCCAGCCAGGGCTAGAAGTATGCCTAGACAGGAGTGGGGCTGACAGAGAACATAAATAATTCTTCTAGTGGTGAGGCCTACAGAAGCTAACAAAATCTCAGAAGAATCATTCTCTCAACTAACAGTCATTTATGGGGTACCTGCTATATTCTAGTCACTATACTTAGCATTAGGAACAATTTGTGCTTCTAAACAGAACAAGTATGACCAAAGTGGGTTAACTCAAGCAAGAGTCAAAAATGCAAGGAAGGAGACTTGGGGAAAAAGGAAAATGAAATAAGGTAAGTTCTGGTGATTTTGAATTGGAAAAGACTGTAGCTTAGTTTAGTCTAGCCCCCTTATTTTACAGATGTGGAAACTGAGAACTAGTGAGTTTAAGTGATTCCCTCCCTTGAAAGCACACAAAGAAGCATATAGCAGAACTTGAATTTCAACCATATCTTCCAACTGCAAATCCACAGCTCTATACATTAAATTATGCCACCTCTGGTAGGGATCTATACAACTTAATTCAGAATGTATGGGGAAGAAGAGATCAGTATTTAGAAATTAGATATAAGCAATAGACAAAGGACATCAGCAACAGGAATGGAACTTAATGAAATGTTTTTAAAAAGCCGTTTTGAGTAGCACTTCAGATCCTTCCTTTCCAGCACTTTAACTTTTCTGAATATGCCATCCTAAATAAAGTTGGAAAGGAAGGTGCAGAGACCATTCTATAAATCTCTTCTTTTTTTTACTTTCACAAAATAAATAAAACACTATTACTTTATTAATATTAATGAACTAGGAGGATGACTTTTCTTAATCTGTCCCCTAGGAATCTTCTCAGGTTCATATTAAAGTTTTGTTTTGTTTTTTTTTTTTTTGGTGAGGCAATTGGGGTTAAGTGACTTACCCAGGGTCACACAGCTAGTAAGTGTCAAGTGTCTGAGGACAGATTTGAACACTCAGGTACTCCTGAATCCAGGGCCAGTGGTCTACCACTGCACTACCTAGCTGCCCCTTAAATTATTTTTTTTAATGAACATCTGTCTAGTCAAATTTACTGCTCTATAATGTTAAATTTTTGTCTCATTTTTTAAAATCTGAAATTCCCTTTTATCTCCTCTTTGCATCCAAAAATACTATTTCTCTAAAACCTAGTTCAAATACCAACTGTTCAATAAGTCTTCTCAGAAGACCCTAGTGTGAAACAATCTCTTCCTGATTTTAATTCTTATAATAATTTTCTCTTACAATTAATCACATACAGTACTATGTATTTTCCTTTATTTCCATAAAATTATTTTATTATTTTCATTACATGTAGAAATAGTATTCAACATTTGTTTTTATAAGGTTTCTAGTTTCAAATTTATCTTCCTCCAAAACAGCTAGTAATCTGATATAGGTTATATGTGTACAATCACATTAAACATATTTCTGCATTAGTCATGCTGTGAAAGAAGAATCAGAGCAAAAAAGGAAAAAACCTTAAAAAACAAAAACAATAGAATAGCATGGTTCAATCTTCATCTAGATTACACAGTTGTTGGTTTTTTTTTTTTCTGCATTTGGAGAGCATTTTCCATCATGAGTCCTTTGGAACTATCTTGGACCATTACATTGCTGAGAAGAATCAAGTCTATCACAGTTGATCAACACATAATGTAGGTGATACTGTGTACAATGTTCTCCTCGTTCTGTTCACCTCACTCAGCCTCAGTTCTTGTAAGTCCTTCCGGGTTTCTCTGAAATCTGCCTGCACATTGTTTCTTACAGCACAGTAGTATTCCATTACATTCATATACCACAATTCGTTCAGCCATTCCCCAATTGATGGGCAACCCCTCAATTTCCAATTCCTTACCACCATAAAAAGAGCACCTATAAATATTTTTGAACGTGTGGGTCCTTTTCCCTTTTTATGACCTCTTTGGGAAAAAGACCTAATAGTGGTATTGCTGGGTCAAAGGGTCCGTACAGCTTTATAGCCCTTTGGGCATAATTCCAAATATGTAATTTCCTTTAAAAGATACCCTGAAATACTGTTTATATATTTCATTGTTATAAATTCTAGTGTTTTGTCTTCATTACCCCAATATTTTGTGATATTCTTGAGGTCTGAAACTATGTGTAATACTTTCCTACGGTGTCTTATATAGAACAGGGATTTAATAAATATTTGTTATTTTGGTTTGACTATGGTGTCTATTTTGGAAGGTGTATTGGAAGTTTGGGACTGAGAACTAAATATAGATAGGGATGTATTTTTTTTCTTTTTTTGTGAGATCAAAGATATTTCACCCCACTTTTTCATGTTAAAAAAGCGGAACTATATAGTCTGCTAAAATGTATGCATGAAGTTGAGAATTATAATAAATTGAGAAATAGAATGGAGTCATCTTGAAGAAACTATTGATTTTATTTATTACCGAGAATGCTATGAATCCAGAAGCCAAAATAATCTCAAAAATTGGAGTATAAAATGCACAATAGCTTCAGCTATTCAAAGCAAAATAAGATAAAAATGAAGGAAATCCCATCTTATAGTATAAATCAAAGGAAGAAAAAGATTGCAGTATGAGAACACAGTGACACAGGCAGTGTCTTTTTTTTTTTCTCTTTTGAAATCACATTTAGACTTCCAGGAAAGATTTGAAATAACTGGCATAGGTTACAAATTCCAAAACAATCCCACTTCAATTGAGTTATCAAATAAAAAGAAACATGGTAGTGGGTGTTATTAGATTTCCATTGATTCTAATGATTCAGCATAATGTGCCAAACTTTATAGCTGCCTCCAACCCTGTAAGGGATCCAAGCCTCTGCTAACAGTCACTTTTTCATTGCCATTTTGATATGCTTACATGCTAATGAAAAAAATACAAAAGGGTGAAATAATAACTGCCATGAATATAGCAAAGGATTCAGTGATGTGTAAAATAGTTATATCTGTCTACCCTATGAATCCCCTAATCTCTTAAATTCTAGAGTTCTTATATAATGATGAACATTTTTTCTGATATATATATACATATGCAAGCATATATAAATATACATACATAGAATAGTAATTTATAGCACTTAAAAGATTGAATATTCTTTAATATACTCTAATATGAGTTTAAATACACTGTGAGGTACTGACTACAAGTATTATCATCAACTTCATTTTGCAGATGAGGAAATTGAAATTGGAAGAGATTTCATCTTGTTTATTGCCATTTATAATCAGTAAGTGTCTGAGACAAGATTTAATTCCAAGTCTTCCCCACTCCTATTCTAACAATCTATCCACTAGGACATACAAGCTTTGTTTTTCTGTAATTCCTATCCTTTATGAAGAATAACTATGAAGTTTGTTTGTATTATTTATTTGAGAAACCAAATGATTAATACATAGTAATTATAAAAAATTGCTTTAAAGTAAGACAAAGATGAAGACCATATCTCTAAAAACATAGAATTGTGCAGGAACCATGGTTGTACTATATACATTATATTACTAAAATGTAGTTTTATTGGTATAAAAACCTTCCAATTGAATAAATTCCCACCAACAAGGCATACTGGCTCCTTCTCTGCAACTTATAGAGAGAAGTTATATCACTTGCCCAGGGTCACACAGCCAGTGTCAGCAGCAAGACTTGAACCCAGATCCTCCTAACTTCAAGGCCAGCTTTCTATACACCATACAATGCCTCTCATGAACATTATACATCAATAATTCCAAATGGTATTCCTATCATGTTATTTACATAGAGAATTTTATCTCAAGCTGAAAAATTCTGAAATTCTTTTATTCCATGTAAATAGTTGCAAAGTTCCCCTGTGCAAGGTAATAAGTAAAACAGAAAAAAAATAGTTCAGATAAAACATTTAGCCATATAAAGAGTTGTGATAGCTGACAGAAACTTGGAAAACATAAGGAAAAAAAGATATAAAGGCTAGATAACCAAAAGGCATCAATTAACAATTATTAATTAAGCACTTACTTATGTGTCAGGCCCTGTGGTAGCAAAGAGGTATACAAGAACAAATTTTCTTGCTGTAAAAAAATTATCAAAGAAAAACTTTATGCTGACCCAGCAAAGCCCCAAATCATTGTATCATTGCATCACTGATTTAGATTTTAAAGGAACAACAATTACAATCCTCTCATTGTATAGATTAAATCGGGACCTAGAGAAGTAAACTATCTTCTCCAAGGTCATGAAGATAGTAAATGACAAGAACTGTGATTCAAAACCAAGTATTCAAAAGATAGGTCCTTTGACTGTAGAATTATTGAATTTTTTAGTGATATGTTGTCAAAATAACATAATATAAACCTATATCTGATCCCTTACTGCGTCAGGGAGGGGGAAGGAGGAAGGAAGGGAAGGAAAGATAGATTTTGAAACTCTAAACTTTAAATAAAACTGTTTGTTATTATTTCAAAAAAAGAAAACTAGGTAAAAAAGAATCCAAACTTGTAAAAATATATGATTTGACACGGAGATAATTGTTTTTACTAAAAAAATATTCAGGGTTTGTTTTAATTTTAAATTATGTTGGCACACAAAAGTATTTGTTTATTGATTATTTCCTATTTATCCTGAAAAATATAATATAATAGTAATTTAATGAGAAGTATCTAGTCTACGGCTATATTCTCAACTGATATGTATTTATTACTATTTAGGCAAAAAGGAGCCTTTATTTGCAGCCATCTAACCAAATATACAGATAAGATGAGATGGCTAATGTTGCCACTTCCAATTCTTTGATTCTGTAATTCTGTGTTTGCGTCAAATTCCTCACCATACTAAATTGGTCTCTTTCAGATAATTATTCAGAGACTTCACGGCCCAAATCTTTATATCCAATCTAATTTCTAATGACATATATAAAAGATTCATAAATCTAATAGTTAAGTATTTAAGACAAAATAATAAAGAAAAATTTAAAAGAATTAAGTAGTAAAAGCATTCTTGGCACACATACAAATTGGTCTAATCTCCGTCTTCAGGGAAATAGTAATCTAATTTCATTTCAGTTCCTCCCATTCCCCAGCAGAGTGGGAGGTCACAGTCACTGTAGAACACTTAGAACAACTGGTAAAACTTTCACTAGACCCTTAATACCAAGAAGCTATTGTCTCTTCACTTTTTCTTCATCAAAATCTGAAAAATCTGTCTACTTACTACATCTATTTTCTTTCTTCTCTCCCACTCCTCAGTGCAGCTCCCCATCTCATCACTCAACGAAAACTGTCCTCTCTGAAGGAATTGATGATCTCTTAATTGCCAGATCTAATGATCTTTTTTTCAGTTCTCTTCCTCCTCAATCTAAATGCTTCATTTGACATTGTTGCACACATTATTCTCTTGAAAACCATCTCCTCTATGGGTTTTGTGATATTCCTTACTTTTGGTTGCCTCCTCCTACCTGCCTGGCCACTTTTTCTTAGTCTATTTTGGTGGCACATCATCTGTATCACACCCCCAACCTTGAATGTTCTCTAAAGTTCTGTGCTAGGCTTTCTATATCCTATCCACATTATTCTTGGTAATTTCATCAGTTTTCCAGGATTTAATCATTGTCTTTACGCCATTGACATCCAGATCTATAAATCTTTCCACATTCCATGACCTCAGGTTCAGTTCCACATTACTAATTTTCTATTGGACATACCAAACTCAAGTGACATCTTAAACTCAACATGCCTAAAACTGAACTAATTATCTTTCCCTCTAGATACCTCCTTTCTTTAAAATTTTTCCCATTTCTATTTGAGGAACCACTATCCTTCCATTCTCCCACTTTCATTACTTCAGCATTATTCTGGACTTCCCCTGTATATGGAATTAGTTGCCAGATCTTGGCATTTCTATCTTCACAACATCTGTTGCATCTGATTCCTTTTCTCCACTCATACAAATTGTACCTTGGTTCGGGCACTCATCACCTCTTTACTAGTTTATTGTAATAGCTTCCCAATTGGCTTTCCTCCTTCAAGCTTCTCCTTTTTACTAGGGCTGTCTATAAGATTGTAACTGTTAAGAGAAAGACCTTTTCATAACTTCAAAGAATTCTTCTAAAGAAACCAAATGTACAACAGATGTGGTTGTAGTAGACTACAATTTCAATTGTGCAGCAAGAATAGCAAGGGCCTCAAAACAACTTTAAAAAAAAAAAAGATTACATCCCTGAATGAGATGAAATGTTCAGGTATTCATTATTTTTCCAGGTTACAGAGCTCCAGGATAACTTTTCACAGGGCCAACGCTGGGCAAAATAGTGAACTAGGACAGTTTCTTTCTGTTTTCTTACTTATTAACCCCTTTTTTCAAAGCTCTCCTCAACTACATAGCATTTCCTGTGCAGCAGTCATCTAGTGTACTAATAAACTGAAGGGTTGGTTTTGATTTCTAATTATATGATATCAAGATGACTCTAATTTTCAGGACCCCATTTTAAGAGGAAAATTAAGTGCTGAACCAGACCTCTTTCTAAACTGATTTCTCTGTGCTGTAATGACAAATAAGAAAGAAATTATTCTTGCCTCCTAGTTTGCTCTCCTAGATATAGTAGCCTTGTGTCCAGAAAAGAAGAAAGTGATAAGGGGCATTATCCATCCTGAGAAATGCAGCATGTTCCATAATTGTGTCTATATCTATTCTTTGTCCTCTCAAAAGTTTCTGTGAGCTAAATCATACCAAGGTGTTGCAATTGTCTGTAATTCTTATCTATCTATATCAAATCTTTCATCTATCTATTTATCTACCTATCATCTATCTATCTACCTCTCATCTATCTTTCATCTGTCTATCATCTATTGACTAACTCCAATTCATCATACATTTACATATATGTATAACAAACACATATAATATATGTGCATGCATAATGCAACTCACATATATGAACAAATGCACACATAAGCATATATACATACATGCATGTATGTACACACATGTAGATATACACATTTCAGTATACTGACATGTGTGCATGCATATGTGTATTGTCTTATTGTGCATATGCACATATGTATATATGTACATGTATGTACACACATGTGTGTGTATTTAAAGGTTGATAAAAAGCAAATAGATGAGGCAGTTTGGGGTATGAGTCTTTCCAATGGCCTTTAAATCATATGCATATAGGTGTTTGCCCATTCTGCTTGTGTATAAAGTTGGGACTTTTCAGGACAGGTATGGCTTTCCAATCATCTTATTACCTGCCTAGCTATCTTATAAGTTATAACCAAATTTTCTACATATCCTTTACATTTTTAACATTCAAATGGGATAGAATAAATTAGGACTGAACAGTATGTATTTAACAAAAAGTCAAAGTTTTGGATCTCCCAGGCTAATACAGTGTTTAATTTTATGACAAAGCAATATGTTTGAGTTGCATGTGTAGCTTATTATCTATATCAAAGGTTCTTAAACTGTGGGTCACAAATCCATATGGTGTCATGTAACTGAATGTGGGGATCATGGAAAATTGGGCAACATTAAAAGGTCATGTATGCCTATTTTTTGTACCTATATAGCACCTTGATAGCACCAAACAGGCCACTTCAGACAAGACACTTCTGATAGGTATTACTTTCATTTCAAGCACAGCGTATTAGCTACAGATTATCATTAGTCCCTACCTTTAAGTATAATGATTGAAATATCAAAACTATCTAATAGATGGTATATGGGACTACTTTTTACAGTTGCAATAACTGATATAAATTACAAAATTAAAAAATAGAGACAACCCCTCAAAATGACCGATTACTAGATGTAATGAATTATATAATTACCTTTCAGTAGAAACCTACATTGAATTGTGAAAACAAACAAGATACATACTTTATCATATTTATAGGATGGAAAATTGAACCTTATACCAACTGAAGACACATACTTCATTCCTCTGTTGCCTAACTCCAATTTCTCTCTCTCTCTCTCTCTCTCTCTCTCTCTCTCTCTCTCTTTCACACACACACACACACACACACACACACACACATACACACTTTGAACATAGTTATTTTATGTTGTCTCCCCAATTAGAATGCAAGCTTCTTGAGAACAGGAACCACCTTTTTGCATTTATTTGAACTCCCAATGCTTAGCACAGTGCCTGGTCTATGACAGGTGCTCAAGAAATGTTTATTAACTGACAATTTTTAGAATAGATTATTATTTTGGTCATAAAATAAGCATGCCATAGTAGAAAATGCACTTGACGTGGAGGGAAAAGATGCCCAGAGTTATATTCTCACTTGCTAATGGTCTGACCACGGACAAGTCACAAAACTGCTTTATGTCTCAGTTGTTTCATGTGTAAAAATATACATCATATTATCTACCTTAGAAGGTAGTATGAGGACCAAATGAAATAGCAATTTTGAAAGCATTATATAGATGCCTGCCATTATCATTATTATGGATACACACACACATGTATACATATATATATATATATGTGTGTGTGTGTGTGTGTGTGTGTGTGTGTATAGATAGATGATAGATAGATATAGATATATACACATATATTTATATAATACCCAATTAAAAGGAAAGGTTTTTTTTTAGTAGACAATTATTAGATACTTGCTTTATGATGATTAGCAACTTTATTGGTAGTGATGAGCATAGGGTACAAATATCACTGTATTGGGAATCAAAAACCCTGGATTCAAATTCTGACTCTGCTATTTACTTCCTTTGTAACTATGGGCTCTTAACTACTTATATGACAGCTTTGCCACCCTAGGTCTCTGTTTTCTCCTCTGTAAAATGTGGGGGTTGGCCTAGAAGTCTATAAGGTCCATTCCAATTCTGTGTCTTATAACTGTTTGAACTCAGTACAAATTACATGATGAGCTTCTACCTCAGGCTGGCTTTGATTCACATCATTTCTTTTTAACTGTAATTCACACTTTCTACTTTTTGCTCCTCTAAAATAACTGCACAGTGCAGTTTGTGATTATGAAATGATGGCTCAAAAGAAATCCAAATAAGGAAAACTAAAGCAACATTTCTGTAATGTTTGGCGGCAATGCATCAAGCTTTTCAGAAAAAATAGAAACATGCTATTTCCTTTGCTTAGGATAAAATGCTTGTTTTGGGTCAGGACATCTTTTCAAATAAACAATAAGAAATTATTTGCACCTGAACTCCAGCAAATGGTTTCATGTACTAAATTATAGGTAAATAATAGAATTTGGCAGTCACCTTGGAAAATGCAACAAAAGACCAAGATTAAGAAAACCCTGAGTTCTGTTTCTTTTGGTTTATGACAGGGAAAACTCATTTAACTTTTTTGTACAATGTCAAAAAAGTGGGGATATTACTTTTCACAGAGGGAAGTTGTAAGGAATAATTAGTAAAATCATTGCCTAACACTTATATGGTAGTTAAGAATTGCTGTGCAGTTCCTTTAAATGTATGTTTATAGTAAAATTTATATCTGCAATGTCTTTTATTAATTAATTAATTTTATTAATTAATTAATTTTATTAATTAATTAATTAATTAATTAATTAATTAATTAATTAATGTCTTTTATTATTTAACTTTTATTAGTTCTAATCATGCTGAGTCAGTATCATTTCAAAAGGCTCAGTTTATACCAAACTCTTTAATTTAGAGGAACTCAGAACAACCTAATTATTCTCTTTATTATTTTTTTTTGCTGTATATGCAATTGAATTATATCTTTTCTTTAAGGAGTAGTCTGTTCCCAATAACAAAAACTAAATATTTATTAATAACTATTAATTAAACTAATTTATTTATTAATATCTATTAATTAAACTAATATTTATTAATAACTATTATCTAGTAAAAATAGTCCTAAAAATTCAGTGTTAAAAACCCAGAAGAGGTTTAGGGAAGGGATAGGAGGATCAGAGTTGAGCCATAAAGAAAGTAAGGAGGAGGCAGCTGGGTAGTGCAGTGGATAAAGCACTGGTCCTGGATTCAGGAGGCCCTCATTTCAAATCTAGCCTCAGACACTTGACACTTGCTACCTTTGTGACCCTGTGCAAGTCACTTAACCCTCATTGCCCCACAAAAACAAAAATAACAACAAAAAAGCAAGGAACCAGTTAAACCTAGAGAGTATAACATATCCCCCCAAATTCCCCACTCCATCTCCCAACTCAAGACAATTGGGCAGGCTGTCAATCTAGCTAAGTAGGAGAGCAGTGTATAATAAGTGTTTTTCTTTGGGACTATATTTTAGTATACCACAGATACAGAGCAAAAGCAAATGAATGGACTTTCCCAGGAGGAAAGCAATTCAGATGCAGCAGTCCTGAGAAAATAAGGGTTGTAAGGTTGGATATTGTATTCTCTGTAGAGGTAGTAAGGAATAATAGTAGATAAAGTGCCATGTCTGGAATCAGGATCTCCTAGGTTCAAATCTTGTCTTTGACACTTAATACTTCTGGCAATCTAAACTCTATGCATCCTATACAACTTTCTAGGATTCTTCTACTAGACTTTAGTTAGACTAAAGCAGCAGGGGTGATATGTATAATTGCAAAGGGCCTCTGCCTCTCCTAGGGTGTCATTAATAGTAGGGAGTAGGAGAATTAGGCAATGAAGACATACAGGCTTTTCACCCACAGTTCTGTTATAGCTTCTTCTAACTGTCTGACTCAAGTGGGTCTGAAATAGATTCCCTGATTTCCTTCAGAGGCTCAATACATAGGAGTGACTAGGATTCATAGTAGCCAAAACAGATTAAAAACAAACAAAAAAAACCAAAAAGACAATAGCTATACTGAGACTTAGTCACTAATTCTCAATGAGGTCTGAATAAGTGAACTAGAACCCAGATTCTGATGTTCTCAAATCTCTCAATGAGGTTTAAGGGGAAACAGCTGCTGTAGATATACTCAAAAGTCCTGAACAATTGTCTCATCTCTTTAACTGTATCTGGTTGATTAGGCTCCCTTCATCCCCTTAAATATTTCAACTCCTGCAAATCAAACCAAGGTGCCTCAAGGAAAATTGCTTTATGTACCCAATTTTGCAAAGTTCTCTGAGGATCTAGACAGACTTTCACAGTAACAAGTCTGTTTGCTGATTGCTTTCTCTAGCTCTTTATATTTTCCCAAGGGTGTCCAGGCCTTGAATGTTCTCCAAAGAAACAATCTCACATGAATGTTCAGACTTTTCATATCAGGGTGGCTTACACTGACCTCCAACAAGTAATTAGGTAAGGTTCCAAAAGAGTCAAAAACAAATAGATAAAGAAATAGACTAGCATCAAATAAATAATAAAAAAGGAAAAAAAAAAATAAAACAAACTCCAAACAAAAGTCAGAAATTAAGTTTAATTCAACACAGTTTTTAAGTGTCTACTTTGTAAATGATATTCATGATACAAAGGCAAAAACTGAAATACTACATGTGCTGAAGGAAATTACATTCTCTTGGGGAATACTAGGGATTTTTCAGGAGTGAAGCAAACCCCTTCTTATGTACTTTTAGTCTATTGGGGTGCTTGATGAAGCCCCATAAATAAGCTGATGTAGCACAATTTTTGATGGACTTCAAATTCTTTTCTTTTTTTTTTTTTTTGGTGAGGCAACTGTGGTTAAGTGACTTTCCCAGGGTCACAGAGCTAGTAAGTGTTAAGTGTCTGAGGTCACATTTGAACTCAGGTCCTCCTGAATCCAGGGCCAGTGCTCTATCCACTGCGCCACCTAGCTGCCCCCAAATTATTTTCTAGAATAAATAGTAAACCTCCAAAAAAATCAAACAGTGCTAGACAAGTTCTATAAAATTATGGTTGAAACACCCTCTCAAAGGATTTTCAATCTCCATTATTGGTAAAGAGATTTTTTACCTTGGGATTTCCAAATATTAGTTAGTTAAATCACAAATTCTTCACATGCTTTCATATCCTACTCTCCAGGAAAGGAAACCATCAAGATGTACTCTATGTGCATTTCATCTGTCTATTTGGTATGGCTGCAACCTCTGTTGTAAATTATAAGAATACAGCTGAAAGCTCTTGAACATAAATTACAAAAGTGAATCAAAGAAAGAGATGGCACTGGAGGGTCACCTCAATGATACTAAAACAATGACTATTTCATCTAATAGGGTGTAGAAGGAATAACAAGATAGCTATTCTGTATTTAAGTGGGACAGTGGATAGAACATTGGGGTTGAAATCAAGAAGACTCATCTTCATGAGTTCAAATCCAGCTTCAGACACTTGCTAGATTGTGTCACACTGGGCAAGTCACTTAACCCTGTTTGTCTTGGTTTCCTTATCTATAAAATGAGCTAGAAAAGGAAATGGCAAACTGCTCTGCTTTCTTTGCCAAGAAAACCCCAAATGGGTTCACAAAAAGTCAGACACAACTGAAATAACTGAACAACAG
Organism: Dromiciops gliroides; assembly: GCF_019393635.1. NCBI lineage: Eukaryota > Metazoa > Chordata > Mammalia > Microbiotheria > Microbiotheriidae > Dromiciops > Dromiciops gliroides. The sequence goes on from NC_057863.1 coordinate 118,145,529, forward strand.
CTTTGTATTTAATTCCTGACAAGAAAGGAACTGGACAATGATGTTAACGTAATTAGAACTTCAGGTGAAAGTGTGTCAAGATTAGAGTTAATAGTAATCAAGTAAAATGATATTAGTCATTGTCAGGAATGTACCAGGTTTCAAAATAGTAAAGAGAAAGTAAATAATCATGTTGCAGTGGAAGGCTTGGCCTGCTAGGTGGAAAAGTAAATAGAGTGCTGGGCTTGAAATCAGGGAGACTCATTTTCCTGAGTTCAAATTTGGCATCAGATATTTACTACTTATGTTACTCTGGCTAAGTCACTTAAGCCCTGTATATTTTAGTTCCTCGTCTACAAAATAGGAACATACTGGAGAAAGAAATGGCAAATCATGTCATTATCTTTGCCAAGAATGCCCCAAATCAGGTCACGTAGAGTCAGACATGACTGAAACAACTGAACAAAAACAAGTGGGAGGTCTGTGAATGAGGAATGATTGGTTTGAGTACTGACTTTAGATAAACCACTTCAGCTCAGAAGGTTTCAGTTTTCTTTTGTTTTGTTATGTTTGGTTTTGTTTTTCAATTGTATAATAATCAAAGTGGTCTCAATGATGGCTGATTGCTTGATTCTATGACTACTACTAAATTAGGTATCAACAGATCAGAGAATCTAAATGTAAGGTGACTCTAAAGAAGAAGGGATGCTCTAAAATAATGCAGCTCCAAAAAAAACAATTTTAAATTATCTTGATAAGAAAGAAAGAAATGGTTTTGATAAATTGGTATGAGTGTATAGGAAGCTGATGCATAAAGGAAGACAGAAGGAAGGTCTCATAATAAAATATGAATATAAAAAATTAGCATGACTAAATATGACTTTAGAAAGTCTAAAACATGGAATTATCTGAGGCTTTTGAAATAAAGGTTAAAAGCAACAAAAAAGTATTCTTTAAGAGTCATGGTTGGAGGAAGAATATGAACTAGGAAAAAGTAACCCTACTACCAAGGGAAATACCATAATGTTAACAAATGAGGAAAAAACAGAAGCACTCCATCCTTGTTTTTATCCTGTGTGTACTAAAGAGAGTGATTTAAAAAACTGAAAATGTGAAAAGAAATTGAAACCTAGGGTATGTGAAGCAGTATAAGAGTTTATGTAGCTCCTTTGCATAGGTCAAAAGAAGGTTGAACTTCTAGTGCCAGGGCACAGAACTTCAGTTGAACTTCCATTTCTGTTTTTTATGATCTCTCTGACCTTAGCAAATACTTTAACCTTTATGGGCCTCAGTTTTCTCATCCATGAAAGAGATGATCTGTAAACTTCTTTCCAGCTCTAGATATTTGGCCTACTAATCCTAAATGAGATTGGATTCTAGGTCTCCAAAAATCATATCCCAAAATGCAGAAAGAAAATGAGATTAAATAAAGTGAGAAAAAGAACCATGGAGAATGAAAAAGGAAAAGATAATACAGAGATGGGCAAATGCTTGTTTTGAAAAAAGAGGGGGGGGGTGCATGGAATGTTTAGCTTCTGGACCAAAGGATTTGATGGTAATGCTAGGAATGATTCTAGAATAGTTTGATTACTAGCTTGATTTTTGAGCACATAAAGAGAGGTAGTCACGTGGAGCCAGCATGGAATCTGAAAGAAGGGGAAAGATTTCCAAAGTAATCCACTTTTTTCTGTCCTTTAAAAAAAATGTGTTAATAGGTTTTACAGATTTCTATAGACATAGTATACCTTGATTTTTCAGTTTTTCAAGATGGCCTGAATATCTGAAAAGGATTCATAATATTTATCAATGTGGGGAATTTCTGGTAGGGCAACTATTTCCATGAATGAATATTAAGTTATAAATAGTTTACTATTTAAGCTAAGGCCTCAGGGTCACAAAACTGATAAAAATCTATGGGAAGGTTTAACCAAGTTTTTCTGACTCCTAAGGCCATGATGCTCTTTTCATTATGCCACAATGCCTTGTTAGACTATATATGAGATGGAAAAAAATATGATCTGCATAACGAGTGGATTCAGTGGAAAAATATACACAAAGAATGTGGATTAATGGATTTGTGGAAGACAGTTTCTAGTGACATACCTTGGAAATATATAGTTAATACTTTTCCATTTTTTTTTGAGGGGCAATGAGGGTAAAGTGACTTGCCCAGGGTCACACAGCCAGTAAGTGTCAAGTGTCTGAAGTCAGATTTGAGCTCAGGTCCTCCTGAATCCAGGGCTGGTGCTTTATCCACAGCACAACCTAGTTGCCCTTATGCTTTTCCATTTGACATTTTCTATTACTTTTTTAATGAGAACATATCAAGTATGCTTACCAAATATGTAGCAGCCATATGACTAGCAAAGCACCTTCCACATACTAGGCACTCAATTAAGATTTGTTTAAAAGTGAATTAAGGAGTTTGGTACCTCTGAGCCACGTGCTTTGTGCCAATCTCCCCATGAGAAATCCAAGGATTTCTTTCATGGTTTCCCTCCCCCCCAACCCTTCCCTTCCCTTGCTCCTAAATAAACTACCACCTTATTCTAACTACTTTTTGTGCAAGAGGGTGTAATTCTTTAAAGAGGAATTCCTAAGAACCCCAACCCATACCCCACTTTCCCCCATATCAAACTGGTTAATGGATGTTTTTTCTATTTTGCCAAATGTTGAACTTGGGCCCAGAGGTATGCTATTCATTCCTGAACAGTAATACTTTCCAACACATCACCAAAATGTGGCTCTCTAAGCCCACAAGCTACAGAAATTAATTGGCGGGAAAGATCTTGTGGCCAGCAGTACTAGTGAAAATGGCTTTCTGACCTGGAGGGACTTATATGAACTGATGCTTAGTGAGATGAGCAGAACCAGAAGAACATTGTACACAGTATCAACAACACTGTGTGTTGATCAGCTGTGATAGACTTGACTTTTCTCAGCAATACAATGGTCCAAGATAATTCCAGGGGAGTCATGATGGAAAATGCTCTCCAAATCCAGAAAAAAAAAAGAACCGTGGCATCTAGATGCAGATTGAACCATACTATTTCTATTTTGTTTTGTTTTGTTTTTGTTTTTCCCTTTTGCTCTAATTCTTCTTTTACAGCATGACTAATGCAGAAATATGTTTAATGTCATTGTACATATATAACCTATATCAGATTGCTTGCTGTCTTGGGGAGGAGAGAGGGAGGGGAAGGAGGGAAAAAAATTTGAAACTAGAAATATTATAAAAACAAATGTTGGAAACTATCTCTACATGTAACTAGAAACTACTTTTATGATTAAAAAAAAAAAAGGAAAAGAAAATGGCTTTCTGGAATAGGTGAGGTATGAATAAGGGCCTTGAAGGGTAAAGGGTAAAAAGGACAGGCAACTGGGATAGAGAATTAATGTAAGGGAATAATAGAAGATGAGGTCTGAAGGGTTGTGATAACAGTATTTATTGAATACTTACTATGCTCCAGGAACTGTGCTAAGTGTTGGTGATACAAATAAAGGAAAAAATAGTCCCTATCTTCTAGGAACTCACATTCTGGTGAGGGAGTCAAAATACAAATAGGATCTGATTGAGAGATGTGAAGGTAAAAACAATGAGACTCAGCAACATAAGATACATAGGGTGAGTGTGAATTGAGAATGACAAAAAAATTGTGAGCTTGGCAGGATGATTTCAGAAAGAACTGGAAAGACTTATATGAACTGATGTATACTGAAGTAAGCAGAACCAAGTAAACATTGTGCATAGAGACTGAAATATTGTTTGATGAAGAAATGTGAATGATTTAACTGTTCTCAGCAATACAATAATCCAAGACAATCCCAAAAGAGTAATAATGAAACATACTATTCACCTCCAAAGAAAGAACTGATATTGATTGAACACAGACTGAAGCACGCTATTTCACTCTCATTTTTTTCTTTTACTCAAATTTTCTTGTACAAAATAACTAATATGGTAATGTTTTAGATAATTGCACATGTATAACCCATAACTGATTGCTTACCACCTCAGGGAAAGGGGAGGGGAGGAAAAGAAGGGATAAAATTTGGAACTCAAAAGTATAAATAAAAATGTTTATTATTAAAAATAAGTTATATGCATTACTGTTAATAAACTGTTTTTACTTGAAAAAAGTGAATTAAAAGGGGTGTCTAATAATAGAGAGGAAAGAAATGATTCAGACTTATTTTTATATCTTGTAATTATGACATAAACCTATCATGGAATTTTTTGGGATAAAGTCATGAAATATTTTTTAATTGTGTACTAAGGATTGACTGGAGAAGACAACAAAAATTCATATTAAATCATTTTCTAAGCACAGTGGCTGGAACATTATAAGTACTTAATAAATGCTCATTGATTAATTGATTGCTTCCATATTTCAGGCACAATAGGGTCTAGGGATACGATTGAATGAATTCTTGTATATTCACAAGAAATGTGCAAAAGACCTATGATTTAGGTGACTATGAAATCAATAGTAACCAACAGTGTGACTGACATAATTACTAACAAAACTAATGAAATTTAAGATTGCATAGAGTCATAGTGCCTAGATCTGGAGAGGTAAAAAATGCCAATGTATTTTTCATCAAACTTGGCCTAGAATATTATGTTCATTTCTAGAACAGTATTTGAAAAAATACTGATTAACTGAATTGTCAGAAGAAAAACAATTAATTCTTTGAAATATTCTCATTATTTCTCCTCTCCCCTCCCATTAAAGTCATAAAATGAAAGATTAAATGAACTAAAAATAAAGACATGATATATGTCTTTAAACATTTGAAGGGATGTCTCTCCAAAGTAACCTTAGACATTTTCCAGTGGATAGAATGAGGGAAGATTATAGGAATGTGGATTTTTCATCAGTGAAGGATATTTTAGAGCTGTGTAATAAACTGATAATCTCATGTGGTAATGAAATGATATGCTATAGTGGAGAGGGACAACACTTGAATTGGAGTTAGAATACTTTGGTTTAAAACTTAGCTCCATCACTTATTATTGTGAGATTTAAAATTGGATATACCAGCATTAAACTCCCCCTTTTAACTTTCCCCTTATATATCTCCCAGACCACTAAGAAAAAGAAGCCTCTGAGCTTTAATCAGTGAGGGATTAGTTTTTATTGTTTGGGAATTAATTAGACAACAAAAGGTGATACAAATTAGGTAAATAGGAAAGTAGAAATACAAAGGAATAATCTTAGATCTAAGCTTAGTCTATATTCCTTTATAAAACTCATTGAATCCCAAACTGCCTGCCAGGCTAAGAACCTGCACTGAACACCAAATGCGTGCGCCTGCCGCCACAGGTAAGCTGAAAAGCTAGAAAGACCGAACTTCCGTTCCACCCTCAGCTTTAAGCTGGTGTGCCAGAAGTTCATCGCGGACTCCACCCTAAAAGGGAGGTCCTTCAAAAGCCGCTTCAGTAGCATGCGCTCAACTCTCAAATGATTCAGCTAAAACTTCCGGTTTTTCACCACATTTCCCACTTTGTTTCATTTGAAAAAACGAATGAGTTTGCTCAATGAAACAGCCAAAAATAGTATCCTATGCTAGCTAATAATATGTTAATATCAATATAGAAAAAAGGAGAGAGAAAAGTTTTGTCCAGAGGGGCAGTCCCTCATGAACACAATGCTTTGACATTGGTCTTGCAGAGGGAGGGCCCCTGCAAAGAGTGCATGTTACAGATGGTATATAATAACAGAAGGAGATAACAAAAACTAACAAAACAAAACTGTTCATATAAAGTCTCTGAGTTCTCTTGTCTTCTTGAAGTGGTAAGATGTCATCAGGAGGAAGCTGGATTCTGGTCTGGAAAACTGGGCTCTGGACTCTGGTCTGGAATTCTGGATTCCCTTCTTTAATTGTTTGAATTGCTGGATTTTTACTACACCTTAGCATAGCATTGTCAATGATCAAATTAATAAATTCCATAACATTATGTTATCATAGATTAGTTACTTGAACTATGAGCTTCCTCATCTATAAAGGTGCATAATAATTCCTCCCACAGAAGGTTGTAGTGAGAATCAAATGAGATGAGTTACCAAAGCATACTTAATTTTAAAAAGTATTTTAATATATAGCATTATTAGTGAAGACTCCATGACTAGGAATATTCAAAAATAATGATGATCTGTCAGGGGTAACTTCAACATGGGACAGAAATTGGACTAAACAATTTTTAAGGTCTCTCTGAGCTCTTAAGATTCTATGATTCTATATTATAAGATAATATAAAAGAACCACAACCTTTAACCATTTCATTTGAGCAGTGTTGATGTAATTTCTGAATGACTCTAAAGGTGAATAACCTATTTTTTCACATTTGAGTTATTTTATTTATTTTTTAATAATCTGTATCTTTTCCCTTTCTATGAGGCCTGTTTTGAGCCATTTTGCGTACAAATGGACCAAATTCATTTCTTATTGACACAAAAGATTCTGCCAAATCCATATTTTTTGTTCTTTATTGTGTGTATATGTATGTGTGTGTGTGTGTGTGAGAGAGAGAGACAGACAGACAGACAGACAGACAGACAGACAAAGAGACAGAGATGGGGGGCAGTTCTACATAAAGGATAAAGAAACAACTTTGGAATCAGGAAGAACTAAATTCAGGTCCCATTTTGGAGACACACAGTCTGTATGACTCTTGTCAAATCATTTAAATTCTCAGAAACTGAGTCAACTTTCTAACACTATGATTACAGAACATTAAAAAAAAGAGTATTGATTAACTGAAGTCAGAACAAACATTCTGTAAAATATCCCTATCCTCCCTACTCTACCTGCCTTACCCCAAAATAATAGAATGAGAGATTAAATGAAACAAGCAAACAATTAAGCTATGATAGATTTCTTTAAATATTTGAAGGAATGTCTCTATAAAGAGGCTTTAGACATTCTTTAATAGATAAAACCAAAAATCTGTGAAAATTACAGGAAATTAGATTTCTTTCCAATGAAGGAAATTGGTTTAGAGCAATCAAGGAATTGAACAAAATCTTAAGAGTCTGAAGAGACCTTAAAAATAATTTAGTCCATTCTCTGCCCCATGTTGAATTTCCTCTATGGATCTTCACTAGTAGAAGAATATTCTCCACAGAAATTCCCTGTGCTAACAAAATCATAAACTCAATTCAAGCAAAACAAAAAAGCAAAGGAAAACAAAAATATACTGTTAAACAATCTTCATTTATTTCATATATCATATATTTTTAAATTATGATTTTTAGACAAAATTGTCATCAATTTCCAGTAAAAACTATCTTCACTTATTAAAAATATAAGAGAAAATGTACAACATATGGAATACTAAATAAAATTTAAATGCTTAGTATTTTGCCTTTTCTATCCATGACTATAATTTGAAAAACACAAACAGGAAAATATAGTTTATTATACAAATTCTATTCTAATATCTATTACTCAGTTGCAGATGAGAATAGCAGGACAAAAAGAAAACAATGGAAAAGGAAGAATAAAACTGATGTATTTAGAAATAAATCCCTTTTCTTTTCACTTATCTACTTCCACTTCAGTAAAATGTACCAAAAAGCTTAATGTATTAGAGTATTCATTGTTTTCTATATCTAGAACATACTGAGAGGTGTCAGGAGATATATAAAGTTAAGATGAACACCAGATAGGCTAGCATGATAAGATGTAAACATATCCAATAATTAGAAATTATTACATGATAATAGAAAATATCATAAAACTATTATACTATAAATATAATTTAATTTGATAATGGTACACAGAAATCTGTACACAAATACTTTGATGGAACTATAGTCTCATCAGTTTGAGTACTGAGCCCAAGAATCCAATTTCTGGTTTATTAGGAAAGTTTATTAGGAAAGTTAAGACACAGGGTTAGCTTTCCAAACAGCCCTAGTGAGAATAAGAAATGACAAATACATTTTAAAAATAAATCTTGGGAAGAAAACACACAAATAAACCTTATGTTCTTTTTCACATAGGGCTGAAATAACCATGAAGATCAAATGAACTACCTATAAGATTTGTTAGTGCCGCCTGGCTTTGAAAGGACAGCTTTAGAAAGCAACACTGATTCAAAAAAATCTTTATTCTCCACTAATAGCACAATAGATTCTTCCATAGATACTCCTTTGTGGGGAGGTCCAGAGCCCCAAATCAGCAATTTTAAAATTGCTTCCATCTCTAAGGTGAGCACTGTAAATGCTATATGCCATAAGGTGGCACAGAACCGAAATTGAAGTCAAAAGTCATACGGGAAAGTAAGAAAATAGAATGGATAAAAGTTGAAATCTTTGGAGCTCTTTGCTCTCATCTTGGATCACATTTTATTCACCCCACCATTACCTCACAGTCCATACAGAAATGCAGGGTCCCCTTCCCTTTGCCTGTAGCACTGTATAATACAGAGGGATAAGTTTGTGGATGGAAAGATATGGGTGGAATGGAAGTAAAACTCAGATTTAAATACTAGATATATTCAAATATAGGTTGTTTTATGGTCTTTGAGTTATATGAGAGAGGGGATTTCAACATGGGGCAGAGATTGGACTAAATAACTTTTAAGGTCTCTTCAAAGTCTTAAAAGTCTGTTATGATGTGATATGAGATAATATCAAATGGCCACAAGCATTAAGTATTTCAGAGGATCCAAATATAGTTGCCACTCAGATTTCATTGGAGTAATGAATATCTGATGAACAAATTCCCTCTACCAATAAATAACTGTGCCTTCTCGGCAATTTATAGTATTAGAGAGTGCCTTCAGCTCTGAGAAATTACACAATTTGCTCAGGGTCACAGAGCCAGTATTTGTCTGGGGCAGACTTGGAAATAGGTCTTTTTGACTCTGAAACAGGTTTTATCCTCTGTGAAATATTGTTCCTGTCTCTTTTCATTCACATCTATAGATGGATAGACAGATACATGATAGACTGATTTGTAAAAGAATACACACACACTCATAATGCTAGAGCAGCATAGTTAATTTTTCTGAACCTAAATCATTCCTGAATCCAAGTACATAAGTCAAGAACTATTCTTTACTTATTTACAAATATCCCTACTCATTACAGAACTTTATATTATTGAAGTCTTACTAATGATTTTTATGACAAATCAAATAGCTACCAGAGGGAAAATTATATATTTTTGCATCATGTAAAAAAAAAACAACCAAAAAACAAGCCAAGGGAAAAATAAATTTCAGAGTAGATATTCCTTCATGGCAATAATCTCCCTATATTTTCTGTAATTCAAATCAAGATTATTAGAACATTTCTCTAGTGTCTTTTCATCCTTACACTGAAGAATTGATAGGCACAGTTAGGAGTCAGATGATTCTGGCATATGTTTGCCTGTGTGTGTGTGTGTGTGTGTGTGTGTGTGTGTGTGTGTGTGTTTGTGTTTATGTTTCAAATAAATGGAATAAGTATTTATTGAGCACCTGCTAAATTCAAGGTACTATCTGATGTGCCTTTGCTTAGAGCTTTGTTGAACAAGGCACCGTTCCTGACTTCAAGGGCTTTCAATCTAAGAGTCACACATGTTTAGGAGAGTTGTAATCATTAATTTAGCTTTGGTATTCTAAATGAGAAATGACTGCCCAATTATAAACTAGTGGGCATTCTACTTTAGGGACTAAATCATAGCAATCTTAACATTTTTCACTATAAATAAAATCAGAAGACAAAAGGAATTTGCAGCTACTCTGGTTTTCCTTAGAAAGGGAAATAAAGGAATTGAATTGGCAGAGATGGTTTTAATTATAAATCAAAGGGTAACAAGAAATATATAATGGGTTTTGGTCAGGTCCTTTTGTGGTGAACATGGGAAGCATTTGCAAAAAGAATACCAGAAAATAATTGTATCTTATGGATAGATATGCATATATACATAATACACATGTATATTCATATATACACAATATAGCACAATACAGTACACATATGTATGCATATATATGTGCATATACATATATTCACATACAGTTTTATAGTCTAAAACAACTGCTCTTGGCACATGTAATAGTTACTTATTTTTATGAATGTTGTGTGCCCCTTTATAACATAAATTCCTCAAGAATAAGAACTATTTCATTTTTTTCTTTGTATCTCTAGCACCTGGCACAGTATTTCTCATATATTATAGGAACTTAATAACTGCTTGAAGAAATAAATTGGGTTGAATTTCTTTTAAAAAATAGTCATGATAATTGAATGGGAGGCTTTCAAGTAATCTCTAAGACTTTATCATGTCTTATTCTTTTCCTCTGAGACATTTACCCTGAACAATTTTTGCCATCTCCTCTCTACCCACTAAATACTTCAGTTTAGATGATTTTGTTGAAATCTTCCGAGAATTTCTCTACCTCTTAGTCATCTATAACAGATGTTATAATTCTCAAGACCTCAAGATGTGTTCAGAATAGCAAAGTTTATTATAGTATTATCTCCCTTGATCTAGACTTCTATTAATACAGTCTAAGATAGATTAGCTTTTTTGTGGCCATATCACAACATCAATTAATTTAAAGTATATTTATTTGAAACTTGCTAATGAATTTTATCTGAAATGTTTGCCAGTATAGGTTTCCCTCATGTTGTTGTTGTTCAATCATGTCCAACTCTTTGTGACCCTATTTGTGGTTTTCTTGGCAAAGATACTAGAGTGGTTTGCCATTCCCTTCTCCATCTCATATATTAGATGAGGAAACTGAGGAAAACTGGGTTAAGTGACTTGCCCAGAGTCACACAGCTAGTAAGTATCTGAAGTCAGATTTGAATTTAGGAAGATGAGTGTTCCTGACTTCAGGCCCACCATTCTATATCCACTGTTCCACCTAGTTTGTTGCCCAATATAGATACTTAAGTAATTGACATAACGGTCATGACTGAATGCATACTAATATGTGAGATCTTGTAGGAAAATGATGTGTAAAAAGTAGAGGAGAGGGTTGGGAATGATTCTTAAGGAATGTTTATATTCAGGAATTAATAGGAACAATTGGAATCAGCAAAATAGATGGGGAAGGAACTTCAGAATATAGAGGAAGAATTTTCAAAATATAATCAAATTAACCAGAAAGGGGAAGAAAGGTGCAAAAAGGTGATAACCAAGAGTATACTATATATTTGAAAGGCAAGGGTAAACAAGAAATGAGATAAGACTTCTGAATGAAGTAGTTTAAAAGATATCTTTTCAAGAGAAGTTTTAATATCATAGTAGGGTGAGAAGCCAGATTTCAGAGAGCCAAGGATTTAGAGGAAAATGTGGAAATGGACATAGCATGTAGAGATCAGTCATTCTAGAAGGGTCCAAAAGGGTCAAAGAAAATTTTTCTTTAAGATAAAAGAGACCATCAAAGAGGAACTACAGTTTCACATTTTGAAAGATGATAAAACTATTCCATAAGGTTTCTGAGCAAATATATGAGGACATACCCATTCCCAGACACAACCCATAAATTACACAGTAGTGAGAATGGTTATCATATTAGCCACTGAACATCTATGCTTCTATAGAGTACACATCTTTGAGCATTCAAAGAATAGTAGTTACTGTTCAGTAAACTGCTTAACAACTCAGACAGCTGCATGGAAAACATTTTTATTACTGAACAAATTATTTCAATCTAGAGCAGAAGGGACCATCAACTCCCTTTGCTATAGATCCATATTATTCTTTAGCTTGGCAAGGCAGAACTTGCTAATTGTATTAAAACATACATAATTAAAAGAATGTAGTTGGACTTTTATATTTTAGCTGATGAAATGCTTAGCTATGTTGATTTTAAATGCTTTATATAATTTTAAAACTGGGACTATCTTTTTTGAGAAGATTTCTATAGTAGGATTTAACAATGGAATTATAAATTCTGTATCTCATCCCCTATTTTTATATTTTAATTTATTTCCGTAATCTTCTTAAAGGATTGGACAGAATGAAACTGAAATAATCTCAAAAGTATACTTAAAATACCAATTAGAAGAGTATTATACTGTCTGATCATAAGCAATTTGTCAATAAAAAAACCTTTCTATTGTACAATGCTAGTCAAATATAAAGCTGGTATAAATCAGATTTTCTTCTTGGCTTAGTGGGAATTTTTCTAACAAGATTTCTAATTTTTAACCTACCTGGAAAGGAAATATTTATCTCATAAATAAGTATTAATAAATAATAATAGTAAATAATAATAATAATAATAAAAAGTATGTTGTATATAAGACTGTGATAATTATACCATCATGGAAGAAGTAACTAATACACAATGAAAATATGGAACCAAATTTCATTAACACCATTTACTGAAGAGTAAACATATAGACCACTGGGGAAGGAAAGGGGGAATGACTCCAGTATCTTCACCAAGAAAACCCCATGGAAAATATTGATGTGATATGGTCCATGGGGTCACAAAGTCTCAGACACAACACATGGTCATAGTTTAAAAATAACATGGAAAACAGAATAAAATACACATAGATTTGTTGGCACCTTAAATGAACAAGCTACATATATATGTGTCTGAAGGATTGTACAAACACATACACACACATATATACATATATACATATACACACATAGAAAAAGATTCATTTATAAATATATCTGATCAAATAACAATAAAACATTCATTATACAATGGTTTTTAAATGAAAATAGACTGTTATAGTGTACATATTGCATGCCATTGGGTTGTGATTTTATCAATGCAAGAAACTCTTCAGACCAGAATGTGTTCTACCAATACAACCCATTTATGACTGTAAATAAAGAAACAAACATATATATATATACACATACATATACACACACATATGTATGTGTGTGTGTGTATCTAAAGTATATAGGGAAAATAACTTGAATTTGATATTGAGGTGATACCCATCAACTGGGGACAGGCTGAACAAATTGTAGGATGAGATTAGGATAGAAAAGTATTGTGCTTACAGAGAAAGAATTGAAGGTATGTGAATACAGATTGAAGTATAATTTTTTTTGTTAGTTCCTCATTCTAAAGTTTTTTTGTCTGTTTTCTTTCACAACCTGACTACTGTGGAAATGTTTTGCATGACTCCACATGTATAACATATAGAATTGCTTGAGTTCTTAAGGGGGGTGGGGAGATAGGGAGGAAGAGAATTTGGAACACAAAGTTTTAAAAATCGACGTGAAAATTTCTTCATACATGTAATGAGGAAAATTCTAAATAATTTTAAATAAAATAAATAAATAGTGGAGAAAACAATTTAAGCACATAGGACTTATATGCAGCATCAAACATATAGTAAGAGTTAAAGGTAGAATTTGTCTCCAGTCCTCTTGCATCCAAACCCAGAATTTCAGTCACTATGACCTTTGCATATATTATATGACATTAAATAACAGTAGTAGTTTATTCAATAAATTGTGGAATATCTTACATCTGCAGTTACAGTATTTCTCTATTATAGACATATATAGCAAGACTTTCTTACCATTGTGTAGCTATGGGCCACCTTCATGAGTTCAATACACCCTTGAGCATCTGCAAATGCTCGGATCCCTAAACAGTTTGATGGATGTAAAAGCTTCATGAGAAAATGACAGCACACTTCTACGACTTGTGGAAGCTGAAGAAGGCAAGCAGCAGCAAGAAGATTTTCAATAGTGTCTTCCTTTAGTTCCAGACAACCTGAAAATAAGTAGAGACTCATGAAATTTTCTCTCTGTCTCTGTCTCCCTCTCTCTCTGTCTCTGTCTCTCTTTCTGTCTCTCTCTGTCTCTTCTCCTCTCTCTGTTTCTCAAGATATCTAAATTACATTTCATTTATTAATCTAGTACTGCTGAGAATCATTTACCCTAAATTGATCAAGGGAAATGAGTATTCAAAACCAAAAGGAGTTAGCATTTATTATAAGAATATTAGCCACTCTAGCAGTAGCTACTACTGTCTAAAAATTTAGAATTTAAAGAAAGGCATGAACTCAGTTTAAGACCTTTGAGTATGAATTTATGGAACTTCAAATCATCTGGCTGTACATAAGCTTGAACACAAGGCTCTTGGCCTGTCCAATTGATTTTACTTTATCTGAATCCAAAGTTTGGGAGTGCCTTCCACTGGGAAGTCAAAATGTCTCTTCTTCCTTGGACTGTGACCTCCAAGATCAGTGGTTCTCAATTTTTTTATCCTATTGATTCCCTTTCAAAAATCACTTTCCACATTATAATCCATATCATCAAAATATCAAAGTAACTTAGTTTTATTGTAGCACATCCATATATATATATATTTGCAGGGCAATGACAGTTAAGTGACTAGCCCAGGGTCACACAGCAGGTAAGTGTCAAGTATCTCAGGCCAGATTTCAACTGAAGTCCTCTTAAATCCAGGGCTGGTGCTTTATCCACTGCACCACCTAGCCCCCAATAGAATAATTCTTAAAAGATGCAAGGGTAGGAGTCCAGAAGAAGAGTACAGGATTTGGATATTCATTCATTAATACATGCATAATTCAAAAAATAAATACTGAGCACCTAAAATAATCAAAGTACAGTGACAATGGAATCTAAATCATTACAAAGTACAGTGACAATAGAATATAAATGTGTGGGCCTCAGCTTACAAAATAATGAAGAAAATACATATACACAAATAAGTATAGCACCAATTAATATGATAAGTGCATAAGAATTATTTAAACGAAGTGTTATGAGGGTTCAGAAATGAGAGGTCTGAGAATTCAGTTACTGACACTGCCAAACACCTGTTTGAACTTTTATAGATGTTATAACCAAATTATGTATGATCCCCTAATGGTTCAAAACTACAGTATGAGAAACATTTTTTCTAATTGGAAAGGCACTCCTGTTGCATATTCTCCACATAGAAAAGAATTTTATACAATACAACCAAAAATGTTTTAGAAAGTAAACAAACAAAAATAAGTTTTAACATACTCAGTCCCTCAGAATTTAGTGAGAGGATATGCCATAATGAAAAAGCACAGTCAATTTAATTCACCAAACATTTATCAAGTTACTATTATGCAAAAAGTACTTTGCTAAGCATTGGAGATACAAAGTGAAAGATAGCCTCTACCTGTAAGGAGATTATAGTGTGTCAGATATATGGAGAATGAAGGTATGCTTAACAGTAATTAATAAGTTAGAAAGAGGTGAGGGTTTGAAGGGAAAGATAACGAGCTCAATTTTGGACATGTTGAGTTTAAGACGTCTACTGAACATACTGTTCTGGGTTTCCATTAGTGACTTGGAGATATGAAAGCCAAGGGAAAGTTAAGGGATTGCAAAGTATATATGAGAATCATCAGCATAAATATCATACTTGAATTCATGGGAATTGATGAGATCACCAGTGAAAAAGGACTAAAGGAGAAGAGAAGAGGTTCTAGCCCAGAGCCCTGGACATGATGATCACTTTGATGAAGAACCAGGATAGGAGACAAGGAAGGAGGGGTTAGAGAGGTAACAGAAGAACCAGTAGAGAATATTGTCATAGGAAGCTATTAATAAGAGAATATCAAGAAGAGAGTGATTGAGTGTCAAAGTCTTCAGAGAAGGCAAGAAGGATAAAAGGACCAAGAATGATAACAGATGGGGAATAGCTGAGCACTGAATGACATTCCTTATGATGAAGTGACCTATTCTCAGAATAATATGTGTTACCTCAGAGTAATGTTTGTTCCTTAATTGTTGGAAAAGCTAATTTTTTCTTTGAGTTTAGTGAAAATAGAATTTTAATTTTTCTTCCTATCAATTTCCTGGACCAAATGAAATTGATTAAGGGTCTGTGAGTCCCAGGTCAAGAAATCCTGCTTTAGATCTTCTGTAATTATATCTACTCTTGCTTAAGTGTTCAGACAGAAACCTCACTTGGTCTTTTTTTTTCTTTTCCTTTTTCCTCTCACTACTCTTCTCAAATAAAAATTCATAGGAAGTGGCATTTGACAGCATAGCTGGCTCTCCCTTAAGTGCCCATGTTTTGTTTTTGTTTTTATTTTTTGTTTGGTTTTGTTTGGATTTTGGTCTACTTGGGAAACTTGATATATGAAAGAAAAATGGGTACTTGACTTCTAAAATGTTTTAGAGTTCTCAGTTTATCTAATTTGGTGTGACAAAAGCAAATTCTTTTCCTGCAACTCCATTACTTACCCCTCTGAGCTGTGAAAATCTTCATATGATTAGTGAGAGAAGCTGTCAGCTCTTAGCAATGTATTTTTCTAAGTCAGCCTTTTCCTTGACAGACAGACAGACAGACAGACAGACAGACAGACAGACAGACAGACAGATAGATAGATAGATAGATAGATAGATAGATAGATAGATGATAGAAAGATGCTATTCATAACACATTTTAAATAGTTTACCTTTTCACAACAGCTCCTGTTATCTTAATGGACTTTAAGATTTATGTTGACAACTACTCCAGCAAACTCTCATTAAACCAAATGTAAATCATAGTCTCTCTTAGGTACTTATTGTTTCTATGCTCTCATGTAGAAATACAAATTCTAGGCAATTCTTGATCTTTCTTTTCTTTTCTCCACTAATTGATCAGATATGAAGATATCATATTTTGCCCCTTCACTGTTCACTATTCTTATCCTCTCTTTCCTTTGGGACTTTCCTGCCTTTCTTCCTGTCACCTGAAGTTAGTTGTTCAACTGTTTAGGTGTATGTGATTGTAAATCAGCAGATACCTATCATCACTGTAATACAACCAGTAATTATTCCTACCTCTTGTCTGGTAAGTCTTATATAAAAATCCAAATTGCTACCAACTTCTGATCTTTTACTTTCTTTTCTTTCCTCTTATGGAGATTAGATTTTTGAAGTAGTCTGTTTTCTCTTAGCTGTTCCAGAATCCTCTTTACTTTCAGAGAGATAGGGAAGGGGTGAAAAAAAGGGACAAAATGGTAGGTAATAATAGAATTTAGTGAAGCTATCTATCTACTTGAGCTGTCAGCCAAGCCAATGTGACAAGATTTCAGTTACAAAATTTTATGTGACTTGTCCTTAGTTAACCTGGCAAAATTCCTTTAAAACTCAACCATGTTTTCTCTTCCTGAAAGGAAAAATGGGACTTGCCTGATCCTTGACTAAAAGAAATAAGGGTATAAAAATGATCCTTACTAAAGGTTAAGTTGACAGTAGCAGAGTCATCCCAGAAGCACGGCAAGTAGGGAAGTTGGTGATCTTAGAAAGGTGGAAACTCTTGAGCTCCAGCAGGGTATAGAAACATTGGCTAAGAATTTTGATCTTTCCCTATCAGGAGGTTTCTCTCACTGCTACTTTCACCTATTTGTTTTTAACTAAAGTAATCTGGAATGACTTTACATTCAATAATAGATATTAGCCAGCTGAAAGAACTGATATTTTGGAGTTAAAAGACCTAGGTTAGCATTCAGGGCTGTGATCTTTGCTAGTTGTGTAGCCTTGGGACAAATCTCTCCAAACCCGACTTTCATTCTCTTTAAAATAGGGATACCATTTGCATAACTTACCTCTGGTTATTGCTGTGAGAAAAATGTTTTGTAAACTTCAAAGAGCTATAGAAATGTGACCAATTACAAGTCATTGCTGGTATTGACTTTTTAAGTTTACTTCCTTCTAGAACTGCAGGGCATCCTGGAGCATGAACTTCTTCCCCTCTCAAGTGGTAGCATAGCATTCAAAAGTCCAATTAGTCTCAAAGAAGACTATTTGTCAAGCATTGAATTGAAGAAATTATTTCCAGTGTGTATATCCCAATCAGTCATTTTATGAGAAGAAAGGGAACAGAAGAAAGAATAAAGGAGAATCTTCATCTAACTATCCAGAAAAACTTGCCACCAGTATTTCTTAGGTGCTTTCTATATCACCCTTCATACTAGAGATTAGATTAAATTAAATGATGCTAAATTCCAATTCTATAAATTCAACTAAAAAGAAAGACATCCCCTTCCTTAAAGGGGCTTATATTCTAATGGACGAATACAACATATAAAAGGGAGCTGAAAAGGGCAGCAGGCACAATCCCAGAGAAGAAAAGCAGGTTCAAGGAAGGACTGACCAATCTGAAGAAGAGCATACATCTCTAGCGTGAAATCATATGTATTCAGAAAGCGTACAACTGATAAGTGTCTGAGGCCAGATTTTAACTTAGTGAGATCAGTCTTCCTGAGTCTAGGCCCAGTGTGCTATTTACTGCACAACCTAGCTGCCCCTAAATCTTTGGCCTAAACTCCAACCAATGTATCCTTGTGACAGACCGTATAAGAATATAAGAGCAAATTAATTAAAGAAGCCTGGCACTGGATCTGTGAGACAGCAAGGTAAAGAGGACAGAAGCCTGGCCTTGAAGTCACAATGACCTAGTTTCAAATCTTCCTTCTGAAACACCTTGACTACATGATCCTGGGCAAATGACATAACTTCTCAGTATCTTCAGACAACTCTTGAAAACTACAAGCTATAGAGTGTTTCCACATCTACATTGGTGAAAGAGTTTCCTCACTAGGAGTTCCCTACACAAGATAACTAAGAGGGAAATGATTCAAGTCATGAAGATTCACTGTATCAATGTATTTGCCTTCTCACACCTCCATGAAAGTAATAAATTCCCTTTTAATTCAATCAGCAAATATGTATTAAATACTTAATATCTGTCACACACTGTACTAAATGCTAGAGATACAAAGAAATGCAAAAAAAGAGTTCTCAGAGGACTAACTTCCTAATGTGGGAGGAGGAAATAATTATGTACATACAAGATAGTTACAGGGTAGATGAAAGGGGATCAATCTAATAGGAGGGCACTAACATGAAGGGGGACTGGGAAAGGAGAAATTAGAGGAAACATTTATATCATACTTATGTTCTTGGCACTTTACAAATATTATCTTGTTTAATCTTCACAACATCCTTGAGAAGGTATCTCACATTTACAGTGAAATTGAGGCAAACAGAGATTAAGTAACTTGCCCAAGATTACACAGCTAAGTGTCTGAGGTTAGATTTGAACTCAGGTCTTCCTGACTCCTGGTTCAGCATTCACTGGGCCACCTTGCTGCTTCCTGCTTGGGAAAAGTTTTTTGCAGAAGGTGGGACTTCAGCTGACACTGTCAGTTCATACATGTAGCACTAGTAGTAAAGCTTCAGATCCAATTCCATCTGCCTCTTGAACATCTTTCCCATCTAATCTCAATGATGCAGGCTAGATAACAGAGAAACCAGAGGGCCAGCTAATATAATGAATTACCTACCTCGCAACAAAGTTGTGGGGATAAAATGAACTATTTGTAAAGTTCTTTGCCATCCTTAAGGAGATATATTAACACTAGCTCTTATTATTATAATCCAACTGATTATTGTCCTTTCTTCTGAATCTCTACTGCATATTCCTTTCCCTTTTTGAACATAAACTCCTTGAAGGCATGGAATGTTTCATTTTTTCTCTTTTTATTCCCATTGTATAGCACTGTATCTGGCATATAGACGGCATGTAATGCTTGTTGATTTCTTCAATCTGTCTTCTTCCAATCCATGGCGGCTCCCTGTTTTTCCTTCTGATGTAGATGTTCTCTGTTCCATATGGATGCTATCTTCTTCTCTGTCCACACCATTTGCTCTTTCTCCAAATGACTGCTTCCTCCTTCTTCCCTATTTGTGCAAGTCTCCCCAGTAGGACTGCGCAGCAATATGCAAGGCACTTTCTCCACTGAGTAGCAGCATAACCCATCAGCTCTGTGGGCAGCAATACTTTGGAAAGTTTGAATTAAATGCAAAGGCAATCTATGAAATAATCTACAAGTAACCTTTAAAATATATGAGCACAATGACTTTTATTTCTGTAATAAGTCAATCTGGAAATATATGCTTCTATTAGCAGACTTTCAGAGTCATCAAAATTAACCTAATCAGAAAATGCATGAATATATGAATAAGCACTTTTATTGAGAGAGACAGACAGACAGACAGACAGACGGACTAGACATGTATAACATTTTAGGTGTTAAAAAAGGCCACTAAAAGGAGGTTTTATTTGTTACTCCACAGTAAAGAGACAATGTCAGCTAAGTGTTTCAAAGCAGGCTCACTCCAAAGCAAAAATAAAAAGAATGCATATTGAAAATAAGTAGAATGCAATCACCTGAAAAGTCAAATCATTTTTGTTTTCTATCTTCAAATATTTCCTTTAAAATAAGAGCCATTTTGTAAAAGCTAGAAGACACATGCAGAATAATAGTGAAAGTTGAGGTTGAGTGCACACAAATTGAGCTTTTTCTCATGGATGATGTATTTCTTTACATACCTGGCCACTTTGCTAGTAGTTATACAGTAGTGACAAAAATTTTGCCAATAAATTTGACTTCAAGGTGATCCTAAGAAAGAAAGAATACTGCCAACTAAAAGATTAAAGACTATATATTTTTCCAATTCAAAAAGGTCATTTTTTTTCTCAACTTCAAAATATTTTGTTTGAGGATTTGTTTTTCAAAATGGGATTAAAAAATCCTGATATGTAGCTGAAATTTAAACTCCTGACTACAATAAGAAATTAGACTGCCATACCCTTCAATTATTTCAATATAAAAAGAAAACAATGGTCCTTCATAAAAAGAGATAAAACAAATTGTAGATCAATGTTAACATATTAATAACAATACCAGCTGGTATGTAAATATCACCATAAGGTTTTACAATGTGCTTTATGGATATCATCTCATTTTATTCCTGTAGAAATGGACAAAACTATCATGACCAGAGTCTACCACAATAATAACAACAAAAATTTTTATATAACACTTACTATTTGCCAGGCACCGTGTTAAGTAAGCACTTTATTTATTGTTTTTGTAAGCACTTTAAAATTATCTCAACTGATCCTCATATCAATCTTTGGAGATAGATTTTTTTTTTATCCTCAATTTACAGATAAGGAAACTGAGACGAACAGGGTTAAAGTATCTTGCCCAAAGTTGCACAGCTAGTAAGTTATCTGAGGTTGGATTTAAATTCAGGTCTTTCTGACTCATCCTGGTATTTGATTCACTATGCCACCTGCCTACTCTATTGACTTCAGCAAGTCTGCAGAGGTTGACAGCTTCCAGTGAGCATCCAGTAACCAACCTTGCCTTAATAATATCTCTTACAAAACTCACTGTTATTGCACAATGAACTTCCCTGATGACTTTGTGTAATACATACGTCCTCCTTTCCTTAGAAACAGCCCTAACTCAGTGCTGACTCCATCTTGTTTTGTATGAGCCATTTTGCTGAAAATGACCCTTAATGAATTGTAAAGTCAGGGACAGCAGCTAGTGCCCTTCAGCATTTCCTTTTCAGCTCTTAGAGGTATAAAAAGACTTCACTGCTGAAAGTGAAAGATTCCAGAGTTCTGGGACAGTTTTCTTCCCTGTCTGTGCACATTTCTGTAATTTAGTAAGGCTAGCTATGCTCAGATGACAACATATTATATATCTCCTGTAACTAATTTGTTATTTAACAAATACATTATTCTCTTTATGTGTGTCCATGTAATCATCTGTGTTTTATGAATAGCCATCTTTCTTTTCTTTGTTTCACACAATGATACGTTAAATAATGTTAGGTTGTGAATAATGCCTTAAAAATTTTTATATGGGGGTAAGAATCTATGGCTAGGGCCCGGACCAAGGGCCTGGGTGGGAAATCCTTAAGTGTGTAAAGTCACATTTAGGGGCTGGAGCCGAGCGGGGAGGCCAAGGGGATACAGGCTGACCAGGGAGGTCAGGGCTATCCGAGAGCCATGATGGAGGTTGTGTGTAATGACCGGCTGGGCAAAAAGGTCCGTGTGAAATGCAACACGGGTGACACCATAGGAGACCTGAAGAAACTGATTGCGGCTCAGACAGGCACCCACTGGAACAAGATCATCCTGAAGAAATGGTACACAATCTTCAAGGACCACGTTTCCCTGGGTAACTATGAGATCCATTATGGAATGAACCAGGGGCAGCAGGCATGCCAACTCTGCAACCCACCTCCATTTTTAAAAGTCTCACTAATAAAAAAAACTTAAGATGCTAAAAAAATAAATTGTATATAAGGAAACTCTTACACAAGGGTCCTTGTAGAACCTTCCATTTTAGTATCTATTCTGGTTGAATGGAGTAAAAATGCTTCTTGCTTTCCTCTTAATTACCTCCTTTCTGCTACTATCCAAACCTGGCCTCAAGCATCCAGATTAATAAATCCTGACCTTATTGGGTCCCTAAAAATTCCACAACAATCCTTGAAAGTTATCATTATCATCATCATCATCATCATCATTATTATTATTATTATTAGTAGTAGTAGTAGTAGTAGTAGTAGTAGTAGTAGTAATAGTAGTAGTAGTCCTATTTTGCAAAAGAGAAAACCAAGGCTAATAGTAGGAATGTAACTGGCCAATGTCACAAAGTGCCTGTAGGAGAATTTAAACTCAATTCTTCCTGGCTCCAAGCCCAATGCTCCATTCCCTATCCTAGATGGATACTTACATAATGCTACATATTAACATTAGCAAGCATAAATGTTAATAATAATAATACTTCTAATAAATTTTAACAAGGGTTAAGGGGGAAATAATACTATTGTCATAATCACAGGACCTGGATGATCTTGGGTAGTTGACTCAGTTGGTAGTTGGTCTCAGTTTCCTCAGCTATAAAATGAAAAAGTTCAACCATGGAATTTCTGAGGAACTCTTAACTTTGATCCTTATCATCACAAATATAGAGAATGGGAGGGAAGTTATACACTTCCTATTTTTAAAAAAAGTACAAAAGTTCTTCTACTGTGGAAGGATTTTGATCCAAAAACTCGAAGTCAAAGGTTTGGAACTCAGGTGACATTTCCCCTTAGGAACAATGTTATAGATGTCAGACAGATAAGTGGCATATAGAATAGAGTGCTGGACCCAGTGTTAGGCACAGTAGATAAGAGAATCAGAATAAACCTGAGTTCAAATATAGCTTATATACTTACTAGCTGTGTGTGACCCTAGGCAAATAATTTAACCTTTTCTGTCAGTTTCCTCTTCTAAAAAGGGGGGGGGGGCATAATAATAGCTACCTATAAGTATTGTTATGGGAATAATATGTGATATTTAAAGTACTTTGCAAACCTTAAAGCACTATGTAAATTATTAGCACCTATTATTTATCATCAACATCATGATTTCCTGTTAGCCTACAAAAATCTGCTTAACTTATCATGCAGATGAATATTATATCTCTTTAATACAATAGTAAAAAGTAATATTAACACAATTTCTAAAATGAAATAAAATGGTTTTAAAATTCAATTGAGGGGGCAGCTAGGTGGTGCAGTGGATAAAGCACCGGGCCTGGATTCAGGAGGATCTGAGTTCAAATCCAACCTTAGACACTTGACACTTACTAGCTGTGTAACCCTGAGCAAGTCATGTAACCCTCAGTGCCTCACAAATAAATAAATAAACAAATTTAAAAATATATATTGAGTAAGAAATAATATTTTCCTCTATCTGGAGAAGTTGAGTAAAAACTAATTACATTAGAGAACTTTTGGCCTTGGCCAATTTGTTCCCTGTACTAAAGTTGTACTTACTTTCATAGCACTTCCCTCTTATTATTTACACAAAGCACACATTGGAGGAAGAAGCTGCTATTTGATTATGTTGGGGCTACTCCTGTTACTACAAGAGTCCCCTGGGCAGTACATGCTGTGACAGTGAAATCCCAGCTTCTTCTTTTCTTTATTCAGGTCCAGGGGGAGAACCAATTTAAGTCTGTGTCTTTTCAAATCATTGTAGACTAGCTTTTTTCTTCTTAATTTTCTCCCTATTAATAGTGAGCTTTTTCACCCTTTACTCCAACCTGGGAGAAACATATTTTATTATGTGTTAATATCACTTGAATTTAGCTTTACATGGTTAGAAAAGTGTCTTAACCCAAATAGTAGGTCATGGGCTCCCCAATAGCTTGTATTTTGGCTTTACTAAATTATAATGAATACTTATACTTACCTATTGATATACATCTCAAGAAACCTTGGAAACTGCTTACCTACCAAGTACTGGCTACCCAGCTTCTTGTCCTTATGCTCTTTCTAGAGCTCTATATAACATCAGACTTTGAACTCTATATAATGAGACTTAATAGAAATTTAAGAGGAAGCCACACATTTTCTGACTTTCTCCTCTGCTGAAGCAAATTAATAAAATTATTTCCAAAACCTTTTTATGTTTCAGGGTTTGCTCTTGATAGAAACCTCCCCCTCCTTTCATGAACTGGAGTACACATTGGTCATTATTTATATCCTAATATCCCCTGAGTGCTGAAGTTCAGTAGAGAAGGCATTTTTGAGAAGCCCCAGGTGCTGGTAGCTACCACAGGCATGGCCATAATTGCCACAGTCTTTCTATTCCTCATCTGAGGAATGGACTCTACCATTGCTCTCTTAGATTACAATCTATAAACTTTGTTGTTGTTGTTGTTTGTCCCTTATTCTTGAAGAGGACCATGACATCAGGGTGATATCATGACTTGAAGTGAATTGGATTTAAGTGAGGGAGGGCTGTGCCAAGGTCATCAACCTCATTCTTTCCTCCATAGCCATCTGGGTCCAGTGACAAGATATATATCAGGATGCGTAGAGATAGCCCTTGATGTTTAAGGCAATTGATGTTAATTGACTTGCCCAGAGTCACACAGCTAGCAAGTTTCTGAGGTGATATTTGAACTCAGATTCTCCCAACTTCAGGGTCAGTGCTCTATCCACTGCACCACCTAGGTGTCCCCATCTATAAACTTTATTCCTGCTACAAAAGCCAAAGTCCTTTTGTATCCAGTCCTCAAAAAATGAAAAACCAACAAAAAACCCTCTAGTGGTTTTCTTCTTATAAGGAAGTAGATTCCTTGTGCCTTGACTGAGATAGTTATTTCTGCTCTACAAGATTTGTTACCAGAAGCCAAGCTCTTTGGAACACATCACAGAGTCACCCCAGGTAATTACTGCCTTTAGTTCACTTTATTTTTTTCCCTCTCACCTATATTTCTTGTTTGAAAGGAAGTCTAGAAGAGTACTATTTAGAGAGAAATGTCCTTAGTGTCAAGAAGACCTGGGTTTGAGAAGTCCCACCTCTCACCCATACTGACCATGTGTCCTTGGGCAATTCATCTAACCTCTCACAGCCTCTACGAAACTTTGTAAGCTGCAGAACAGTTGCCCTTATTCATTAGAATAGGTAGTTTCCTCAATAGGCATTGCCTATGCCAATGAAATCAAAAGATTGTATTCAGAGGATATCATTTGAAACCTATTGATTATGAATAAATATGAAATCCAAAATTTTTCATTATTTTAAAAGTAAAAATAGTGGTACAAAATACTTTTATAAAGTTTCTCAGATTTTTTTCCCTTCCTACAATGTTTGCTTATTTCTAATGGAGAAAAAATATAGTTGAAAAGTTTTGCTGAATATTTGAATAAAATTTCTTTTCACTCCACTTAGTTTAGGCTCCATTGAACATATCCTCTATTTGCTTAGATCTCTCTTTCTTTAGTGTTTAAAGGAGAGTGATTCTATTCATCTTTTTTCCCTCTTATGTGAGACAAGGTTTTCAGGTAGTTTTCCACTTCATCTGGTTATAGATTATTATAGGAAGAAAAAACCACTTCTTTTTAATATTTGTTGCATGTGCCTATTTGCATGAGATATTTCCATTTGCTTAAGTCCTTTGAAAAGTGTGAAATATATTGCTTTGGAGCACATGCATGAGTGAATAGATAGGAATATATTTTTGCTTTGGATATTTAGAAGCTTAACAAAATGTTAGCAAAGGATCACTGAGAGTATTCTACAATAGATGCACCACTCAATAGCAAAAATTATGTTTATGTGGCATATATCTCATTTTAATTTCAAGGTATGTTATAGATAACAATATTAATAATATCTGAACAATAGTATAGTAAACCCATTGTTTGTTTCAAAAGTTACCTAAGGGACATATATTGCATCTTGCTAAATTGTTAAATGGTTCTAAATTGTTTCTGTAGACATTCCTAGGCTGTGTGTGTGTGTGTGTGTGTGTGTGTATACATTTTTTCTTCTGAACTTATTGTGCTACTAATATCCTATAAATTCTACCTCTTTATCATTCTTTTTATTTTTTGACTTTCTAATTTCTATCATTTTTAATCTATCATTTTATTTGATTTTCCTACTGAAGTTAGGGGAAAGTGAAAGGGAAACTAGGAGGGAGAGGGGGGAAATAGGACCCTGTAAGTGTCATTTGGTTTGCTAGTATTTTCACCTGTAAAAGGAAGAAATAAAAGTGGAGGATTCATTAAAGAGAGATTGTTTCCTCTCACCAGAAGGTACAACAACCAGCTTTCCTTCCAAAGTTCACCTCCATCCCAAAGGATCAAGGAATGTACTCATGCAAACTTATTTAAGCAATGTAACCTATTTCCAAGACAAATATTTCCCCACTCTCCCTTTGATCCTCCCTTTAGTGTAAGGTGAGGTCATGTATGTGTTTAGAGAACTTAGGAAGATTATCTCTCCAGTGTGAAAGTAAAAATTAAATTGAACAATCTTAAACGCCGCAGGCTAAATTCTTGGAAACCATGGAAGATACATACAGCCATGGGAAGGATAAGGGGATGCAAATTTACATTTTAATGTCACATACTTGTTTGCCAATGGAAAATTAGATTTTTCCCATATTTACATGAAATACTAAAGGCCATGCAAAAATCAAATGAAATGTCGGCACACTTTGAAAGAGCTCTGTTATTGATGAGAATTAAAATTTACTTGACCTTTCTATGAGCACATACACAAATAGAAACTCAATGGAAATTAAGTAAAATATTCAAGATCAGAGAAATTCATATTGATGGGTTAAAAAGGCAAAGCATATTACAAAACCACAGCATACAATATAAAATATCAACTTCATTCATGAGCAGAAATTATTTTTATCTTATGACCTGAAGGCTTTATGCATTTTATTTTGGGAATTTCTGGTCTGGGGCCTCACTGTCTTATTTGGTGAGTGCTTCACTGGCCCATTATTTCAGGCAAGTACCAGTCATGATTTGCTTTATTCATTACTTCCTTTTCATTAGATGCTTTGTTGTCACATGTGTATCATGCACACACCTACACATATAGAGAGAGACAGAGACTGAGACAGAGACAGAGAGAAAGAGACAGAGAACAAACACACACACACACACACACACACACACACACACACACACACACACACACACCCCTACCTAAGTTCTAGAACCATAATCAAATAAACTCTGACATTGTGCCTGGTACGGAGATGACCCCATTCACTATATGTTTAACTTAACACCAATTCCCTGTTTGTCTTGTTGCTTTCACTGGTTAGGATGTAAACTCTTTGGGGGGGAAGAGCTGCCTTTTTTCTTATACTCATATCCATAAAGTGGTGTTTGGCAGATAGTAAGCTCTTAAATGCTATATCCATTCATTCACTCAGTTAGTCAACAATTCTAATATTTTGAATGATCTAAATGTTCCCCTACGTATCTTCAAATGGGCCAGTTTCTACATATGGGCAATAGCATTATAGTAAGTAATAATAATAAAAAAAATCCCCCACCTCCAAAGCTTCTATTTCTTATGGATGTTAAGGGTCCCTGGAACCTTTAGTGAATGCATTTGTTTGAAATATAAGAGAACCTTGAACAAAACAATCATAAGATTTGATTTTCTTTAGTTTAAAAAAGGTACTTCAGTCAACCCAAGTGTTGACCATATATTTAGCA
This sequence comes from Dromiciops gliroides, assembly GCF_019393635.1. Lineage (NCBI taxonomy): Eukaryota > Metazoa > Chordata > Mammalia > Microbiotheria > Microbiotheriidae > Dromiciops > Dromiciops gliroides. The sequence continues at coordinate 118,173,339 of NC_057863.1, forward strand.
GAGTAAGACATAAAGAAAGCATATGTCTCAGGCTTCTTTGAAAACCTGCTTTGCCCCCAGTCAACCAATCACTCCGGCATGTGTTCTCAGGAGTTTTCCTGAAACCTTCGGCAAACACTTTTTCTGCCCACACTATTATACTTGATATTACAAAGAACATTCTGACTTTGAAACATTTCTCAAGCTGCCATCCTACCTTGTGGGAACTATCTCATTGTGAATTAGCTGCCATTTTGTCTAAGTCAGTTTAGGAATTTAATCTGTCAGTGTTTTGTTTATTTTTAATTTTATTTTTTTGGTGAGGCAATTGGGGTTAAGTGACTTGCCCAGGGTCACACAGCTAGCAAGTGTTAAGTGTCTGAGGCCAGATTTGAACTCAGGTCCTCCTGAATCCAGGGCCGATGCTCTATCCACTGTGCCACCTAGCTGCCCCTCAGTGTTTTAATAACCATAAAATCATTGCCCCACAATTAGCTGAGGATGAGCTGGGAGGTACACAGTTATAACAGAAGGAAGACTGGAATAAGAGTCAGAAGACCTGCATTTTATTCCCAGTTAAAAGACTTCCTACTTTTGTGACCATGGATTAATTCCTTGAAATTTCTAGGTCTTAGTTTCCTATTCTGTAAAATGATAATAAAGCTTGACAATACTTACATTGAAAGGCTATAAGGAAAGCACTTTGTAAACAATAAACAGCTACACAAAGTGATGATGATTGCTTGCTAATAATAGCCATCTACTAATGTTAGCTTTCATTTAAGTAGCACCTATTATGCTCCAGGTACTGTGCTAAGTGCTATAAAACATTATCTCATTTGATCCCCATATTGCAGTTGAGGAAACTGGAGCAAATAGATGTTAATTGACCTAGCCAAGATCACACAGTTATTAAGTATTTGAGGCCATATTTGAACTCAAATCTTTCTGACTCCAGGACCAGAGCTTTATCCACTGTGCCATTTAGTTGCCTCCAGTCATTATGATTTTAATAATAGTTATTGTTCAATCATTTTCAGTCGAGTCAGATTCTTTGTGACCCCATTTGGGGTTTTCTTGTCAAAGATGCTAAAACGGTTTAAGCATTTCCTTCTATAGCTCATTTTACAGATGAGGAACTGAAATAAAAAAAATTAAGTGGCTTGCCCAGGGTCACACAGCTTGTAAGTGTCTGAGTCCAGATTTGAATTCAGGGAGGTGGATCTTCCTGACTCCAGGCCTAGTGCTCAACCTCCTGTACCACCTACCCAGCCCTATTAATGGTCACAACAAAATACAAGTCATCTTCCACAAAAAGTCTTTGTTCCTTAAGGGTATATTACAGGCACATGCTGGTAAATATTTAACAACAACAACAAAAACAACATACACACACATACAACTTTTAAGTTTAAAGTTTAATCTGCATGATCAACATTTTCTCCATGCCTTTCTTAAGTCTGGACAATCAACAAAACAATAAATCAAGTTCTGATTTGGAGTGTTTGCCAATTTCTCAAGTGTAAATATTGACATTGAAGATTTAACAATCAGCTCAGAAGATTGTATGAGCTGCCAACAGCCTCTTCTCTGCTACATTTTTTCCAAGGCTGAATTCCCATAGTGTCTGGCATCTATTTTAAAAGATCATAAGTCTAGTACCGGGCAGGGACCCAGCTGTCCATCATGATCTGTCAGCTCTGCTTCCCAGTAGCTAACCATGATGCTGAATTCACTGAATATATCTTCTCCCTGATATAATCTTTGTCCTGGATCCATTTTACAAGATTACAGGAGACTACAAATCTGTTTCACAGAAGATCCTTATCGCTTTCACTAAATAAATAACAGCTGAGACCAAGACCACTACTCTAAAAGGAATGAAAGGAGAAACTCCAGATCAACCTAGTGGACCTGCCCCAAGGTCATCTGAGAATGGCCTGCCATCTACTTTCTCAGTCATATTCCATACTGTTTTCTCACATTTAACAGTTGAGTCGAAGGGCAGTGCAGGAATGATGCAAGAATCTACTCTTTTCCTAATCAGTGTGAGTGGAGACCCTGACACTTCAGTGCTTAGTCACAGCTTCAATCATCTACAGCTCCCCTCTCCCTACCCATTGCAAATACATTAGCAGTAGTAACTGTTTTTATTCCATTGTGTCTGAATCTTTGTGATGCTGTGGACTGAAGCATGACAATACTGTCCATGGAGTTTTCTTGGGAAAGATACAGGAGTAGTTTGCCATTTCCTTCTCCCATAGATTAAGGCAAACAGGTTAAGAGACTAGCTCAGCCCATCACACAGATAGTGAGATCAAATCTGAACTTTAGGTGTTCCTTACTCCAGTTTCTACCCAATGACCCCTCTAGTTGCTTCTAGACACAGCAGTACACTACACTGAAATGTATCTCCTTTGTAATCGTTCTTGCAAATCTTAGACTGACCATCAGGTTAAAGGACCTAAGTCACTAAGAACTCCTGGATTTGGGCTAAATCACTAAAACCCTTGGAGTTTTATTTCTTCAAGTAAAGGAAGAGAGGGATTTCCTCTCAGTATCAGGCCTGGATGATGGGGGTTTCTGGTACTACAGGAGTTTTGAAAACTTTAGGAGAGGGGCAGAGAAGAGTAGGAGAAAGGGAACAATGGATAGCAGCTGCCTTAGCAGAGCTAATGAAAGCTGAATGTACAGGTATCTTACGAGGTAACTAAGACTTATGGAGTCTGGAGCATTTTCTTTCCTTGGTTTACAGTTTAGCTTATTAAGAGAATAATGCTGAGATTTACTGAGTTCCAAATTCTTAGAGAAACTGCTGGAACAGTGGTCAATCACTCTTTATACCACTTGTTTCATTACTCTCTGAGGAAAGGGGAAAGGGAAAAGTTAATCACTAAATGTTTTATTAACATTTAAATGTTTTGCTTAATGGTTATACTTTTTTTGTTGTTTTTTGTTTTGTTTTGTTTTGGGTTTTTTTGGTGAGGCAATTGGGGTTAAGTAACTTGCCTAGGGTCACACAGCTAGTAAGTGTTAAGTGTCTGAGGTCAGATTTGAACTCAGGTCCTCCTGAATCCACGGTCAGTGCTTTATCCACTGTGCCACCTAGCTTCTCCCGTTATACATTTTTAAATGGTTTGATAGATGAATATACAATAATTTTAACTGCATCTTGAGTTTGAGTTATATAGTATATGTGATACTATATGTGATAGAAAGGTAACCTGTGGATATTTGATGGTGCTAAATGTTACTTGGTGCCAGGTAATTATTTTATTCCTTGTCAATCAGGGGAGTGAATGGGGATTTGAAGTATTTTATATAATTTTGCTCACCAGTTTTATTTTTTAAATTTTTTGTGGTTTGTGTTTGTATGTGTAAGTTTTCAAGAGAATAGAAAGTCACTATATCCTAACGCATTTAAAATACTCATAAGCTAATTTCATTATCTACAAACTGACAGGTCACTTAGCACCTTGGGTCCTTCCAGTTTTCCTGAGGTGGGGAATAGACGTTATTTATTTATTTATTTTTTTGCTGAGGCAATTGGGGTTAAGTGACTTGCCCAGGGTCACACAGCTAGTTAGCGTCAATTGTCTGAGGCCGGATTTGAACTCAGGTACTCCTGACTCCAGGGCCAGTGCTCTATCCACTGAGCCACCTAGCTGCCCCTGGGAATAGACTTTAAGAGAAGGTCATACCACAACATAGTCAGAGTGACCTCTGATGGGCAAAACCTTCTTATATAAATTACATAACAAAAACATTAAGGGAATAAATAATACAATTAATTTTATCATTCTTCTAAAATGTTAATCCATTCAAAATGTCAAATGGAATTTGCTCCCTAGAAGATCATCTAGACTCTTTAGCAAGGCATGCAAGATCCTACATAATATGACCCTAATTTATTTTCCGGTATAAATTCCATAACTTGCTCATTTAAAAAAAATGCACACGCACAATTTGTAGCCACTATCTTCTATTATCTCTTTAGATCTTGGCATAAATTATGTCTTTTCCATTGCCTGGAATGACTTTGCTTCTCCTACTACACATCCAAAAATTTTAAGATCTGCTGTAATCCTATCCCTAAGTTCACAACTCTTTTACTTAAGAACTTTCAACATTGATTGTTCATATCACCACCTGGCAAATAACCATACACTGATTTGTGTTTTTAATTAAGGTGTCATGTCCCTTTTCCTTAACTCTATGATAGGTTCCATGAAAGGCAAATCTGTGTCTTACTTTGTATATTAAATAGTAACAAATTAGTGAAGTACATAGTAGTAACATATACAAAGAAGACATCAAAAGTATTTGCTGATTGAAAGATTAATCAAATTCTACTTTGAAACTCAGATTACTCAAACGTAGCAGTGTATCATTACTTTGTCCTGTGCAGCATAGGCAAAATCTTAGTCCATAAAAAACAAAACAAACATGAAAATTATATTCATGACTTCTTCTTTTGAAGAGGTCAACTCAATAAATTTAACTCCATTTCTTGTTTTTTAATTACAAAATTATGGCAAAATTTGTCAATTATGAACTTATCAGAATTAATATTGTCTGTTATTAATCTAAACCTCTTAATGATCTGCATCGAATTATCTTTCCAAATACCTTGTACCTCATGTACTAAAGAATTGTCAAGATGCTAATACCTAATGACAGTGGGAACAAAGATATATTAAGCTCTCTTTTTCCTATATGATGTGTTAATTGCAAATGTGACTTTACATTTTTTCCCAGTTGACTCAATTAAAATGCTGACCATCCTTTAAGAACCATATCAAATGTAACCTCGTCCAATGAAGCCTTCCCAGATTTCCAGAATTAGGTGTGATCTCTTATTTGAAATAATAATATCATATTTTCTCTTAGATTATACATCATATAGGGGAGAAGAAAGTGCCTTGTTTGCCATTCTACATCAAATTGTAAGCTCAATGAGGGGAAAGAAAGGATATAAGACTTTATATAACTAAGCCCTTCTCTCCCACCAAATATTTCCTTTAATCCTCACTACAATCCTGAGAAGTAGGTGCTGTTATTACTGCCATTTTATGGTTGAGACAATTGAGGTTAAGTGACTTGCCCAGTGATAAACAGGTGACATTTGAACTCAGGTCTGCCTCACTCAAGGCCCAGCCTTCTATTCACAGCACTATCTAACTGCCTCCTTTGGGACATGAGAAGTGTAAGTAGAATATAGTCTAGTAGATGGTTTTCCAGGACTTCTCTGGGTAAAAAAGTAATCATTTGTGGGTACATAAACTCACAAATACACACACCTGGCAATTCATTCTTGTATATAGTATTTTTTATTATTTGAATATATTTAGTCCTTACATTTAATAAATATATAATGTTATATTTATAATATCCTACATATATATATATAACTATTATATGCATAATAAGAGAATATACTAAGTATAATATAATTAATATAGAAATATTTACGTGTCTATGTAGAGAAACTTTATAAAGTGGTTTTTTGTGCTTTTGCCACAAAAATTCAAGAAGACCATATCCTAAACCCTCTGTGGTTGTCAATCTGCATCAGTGAAAGGAATTAAGGAATTCACTGATGTGTTGAAGCATTGAAAGTGAAGCCAGTTGAATCAGCCTGGGACTCTGAGCATAAAAATCTCTCAGATCAACTTAGTGTATTTTCCCCCCAAGGAGATCTCTAAATTTGGGAATCACTGCAGCCTCACTAACTTTTTTCTTAACCTAGTAAAACACAGCCCTTTTTCTCTGTGTCTGTCCAAATGTTTTCTTTTTTACTTTGAACTTCTATTATTGATAACCATCCATTGAGCCAACTTATCTCCCTCTTAACCCCTACCATAGCAGTAGCCTGCCTTATTCAGTGCCCTACCTTCCCTTGGCCAAACCATTTGCTAGACAACTGTTCCAGACCATGGCTTGTGTGAATTAAATTTTCATCTGCAACCACTCATTGCCTTCACTATACCATGGAAGACCAAACACCTTTTATCCCTAAGCAGAATCTCAAAAATAAAATCTTTTCATATAGACCAGGTAGACTTCACTCTCCAAAATTAAAAGAACATGACATTTCTAAAGCTGAAATAAAGATTCTCATGGCAATGGAAGTTGCTTAATACAGCTAAATAAACATGCATTTTGAATAAATTCATTGAGCAATCTGACAGTGAGGAAATAGCTAGTTAAAAGAAAATTCCAAGTATCAGAGATATAGGGCAACAACAACAACAACAACAAAAAAAAACAACCAAAACTGTTTTAGATTTATAGATTTAGAGAAAAACAACTATAGCTTTAACTGTGTTAAAACAAATGGAAATCTTTTTTTTTCTGGATTTGGAGAGCTTTTTCCATCATGAGTCCCCTCGAACTTTCTTGTACCATTGTATTGATGAGAAGAATTCAGACTATCACAGTTGATCAACACATAATGTTGATGATAGTGTGTATAATGTTCTTCTGGTTCTGCTCATCTCACTCATCATCAGTTCACACCAGTTCTTCCAGGTTTCTCTGAAATTCTGCTCATCATTTCTCGAAGAACAATAGAATTCCATTACATTCAGATACCACAACTTGTTCAGTCATTCTCCAACTGATGGGCAACCACTCAATTTCCAATTCCTTGCCACCACAAAAAGAGCAGCTATAAATATTTTTGAACATGTGGGTCCCTTTCCCTTTTCTATGATCTCCCTGGGAAAAAGACCCAAAAGTGGTATTGCTGGGTCAAAGGGTATGACTCATGATGAAAAGGCTCTCCAAATCCAGAAAAAAAAAAAGAACTGTGGAATATGGATGCTGATTGAACCATACTATTTCTTTTGGTTTTGGTGCTGTTGTTTTTCTATTTTGAGGTTTTTCCATATTGCTCTGATTCTTCTCTTATAGCATGACTGATGCAGAAATATGTTTAATGTTGTTATGTGTATGTATATGTGTATATATATATATGTATGTATGTATGTATGTATGTATGTATGTATGTGTGTGTATATCTCAGATATATCAGATTGCCTGCTGTCTGGGGGAGGGGGGAGAGAGGTGACGGAGGGAGAGATATTTGAAATTGGAAATCTTATGTAAACAAATGCTGAAAGCTACCTTTACATGTAACTGGAACAATAATAAAATACTTTTATTAAAAAAAATGGAAATCAAGCCCTGAAAAGCTGTGGTGTATCAGTATGCTAAGGTGCTAGCTCATTGCATTTGAACTTCAATTCTACTTTCAAGGTTAAAGTAATGGAATTATAGTATTTGCTGTGACTCAGAAGGCACTAGGCTCATACAAAGAGTCAAACTAATCAATGCCCTTCTCCCTAAATAAATCAGAGTTAATGATCAAATACCTGCTATCACGATTATTCATCTATTGTCTGTGTTACACATGGAGTTTGTTCAGTTTGAACATTTAAGTGAAAACAACTTAAGAAATATGGAATCATCACAACATCATGGTGAGTTATTATTACTTTTATAAGACCTTAAAAATTATTTGAATGGAGGTACCTAACAAGATTGAAGGTAAGAGAAATGTTTATAACTATTTTCCTTTTGAACCTCTTTGAACAGAGGATAGGGGACTGGGCATGGAGTTTATAAGTCCTGAGTTCCAATATAGATTCAGTCACTTATTACCTATGGTATTTAACTGCTCTCTGCCTCAGTTTCCTCTTTTCTAAAATGTGGATAACAATCACTCCTAACTCACAGAACTGTTATGAGAATAAAGTGAGATAATATTGCAGTATAGAGCCTTAGGAATGTAATGAATGCTAAAAAATTAATATTATAGTCAAGGAGGACACCAGAATACAAAATAAGGTTAATTAATTAATTAATTTAGGTTTTTTGGTGAGGCAATTGGGGTTAAGTGACTTGCCCAGGGTCACACAGCTAGAAAGTGTTAAGTGTCTGAGGCCAGATTTGAACTCAGGTCCTCCTGAATCCAGGGTCCGTGTTCTATCCACTGCACCACCTAGCTGCCCCAAAGGTTAATTTAAATAGGATAGTTACGCCATCCATGTCTAGGAAACAAGGAGGAAACAAATAGCTATTGAGTAAGAGGTAGGTAGAGAGAGAAAGGAAAGAATGTGAGAGTCATTTAATCAATACCATAGTCCTCACATTTATACCCCTTTATCTTCACTGGTTCTTTTGGGGATTTTTTCTGCTCTGTTTGGAACATGGTTCCATAGATAAGTGATTGAAACATGAGTGTAATTGTATAATTACCTTCATATCTCACATTTTATAGAGATTTTATATATATAGATATATAGATATAGATATAGATATAGATATACATGCATATACACACATACAAACACATACACATTTATAAGTTTGTTTTGTGTGTGTGTGTGTGTGTGTGTGTGTATGTGTGTGTGTGTGTGTGTGTGTGGTCATTAGCTCTATACTTTCTTTAACTTTGGAATTAGACTCTTTGGCATGGTGGATGGTAGTATACATTGTTTGGTAACACCAGTGGATATGCTGTTGTTATTGAAGATAAATAATGATAGTGAATAGTCTTCAAAACCCTTTCCTCCCTAATCCCCTTTTCTCTTGAATTGGTCATATCCTGATACAATAATTATTTTATTTTAAGTTGAGGAACAATATAATTCCATTCCATTATCTCCCCACTGGTCCCCCTTATCTGAGCTGCCTAAGTTGTGAAAGCTCTATCCTGAGGCTAAACCTCTAGAAAAATTACATAGAGTCTTTCATCAGTGATTAACTAACTCTTATCTAATTATTCCTTACACACCCTAGGGATTGTGAATACTCAATAGTCATGAACTAAAAGTGTTCTCCCCAAATTCCATATGTCGATTCTCCTCAACCCACTCTGACCTCCAATGCTGCACTCTAAATCTGTCCACCTCTTTTTACTGTGCTCTGGTAGACCTACTTCTTAGGTTTGATTTAATCTTAAATCTTTCTCCTATATTATAACTCCTTTCTTCTTCTGACTCTTGCTGAGATCTGCTTCCTCCTCATGACAGTCTCCTTGGCTGCCCTTTGAAAAACTGGTTGTATTTTTAATCATCCCAACTCACTCCTTCAGCTAGAGTAATTGGAATGCTCCTTGCTCCCTATGGACACTTCCAAGTTCTCCAACTACCACCAGCACTCAGTAACTTCTCTTGCTTTGAGATTTACTCAATCCATATCTACTACCCAATTAAAATGCTGGTAGATGTCTCCTCACTTCCAGGATACTCCCTTTTTTTTCCCTCAATTAGGTCATTGCCTGGCCTATAGTTTTAACTTCCTGTTCCACTCATAATATGGGGCTTCAACATTCATAATGATAATCACTAAAATATCCTAAGCTTATAGTTCCTGAATTTACTCATTTTCCCTGACCAACTCCACTCCACCTCAGTTACATAGTTAGCTAAAGTCAACAAGGTTATATATTTGATCTTGCAATCACCAACAAATATATACCTCTTCTATCTTCATAAATTCTAAAATTCCTTTTTATGAATATGATCAGTTGTCATTCTACATTTGATATGTAACCCCAAAAGTTTTTCTTCATTCTCATCATGACCTCCAATTCCTTGATCTCTCAGTTATTTCCCAGGCCATCACTTCCGCAATGGCTATATTTTCTTCCTTTCCCCTTCTTTATCCATTGGAGAAATAGTTTAACTCGATACAGTCTTCTTGAATGCCCTTGCCAGTTAATTCCATCATCTATCTTGTTCTGCCAAGACTCAGACTTGGTCTACTTTCACTGACATGGCTCCTACTGACATGCTGCAGAAGCAAGCTAGAGAAAATCAGGAAACTGTGCTGATTTGATCCACTATTAATGTATGTCATGCAATCTCAACTGGACCTTCAGTAAGGGAAGGCAATCCTTTTACATGTCTCTAATTGACTCACTATCCCATTCCCTGCAGAGGTTTTTCTATAATTTTTTGTCCCTCCTCAAACTTTTCATAGCTTCCCCTATCTACTCCCTCTCAGCTAAGAAGCTTGCCTCACATTTTCATGAAAAAAGTGAGACAATTCTCCTAGAGCTCCCTCTTTTTCTTTTTTCTCATCCTACATCACTTAGATGCTTTCATTAACATTTTCCTCCTTCACTCCTGTCTCACATGAATAGTTGGCCCTTCTACTTGCCACACCTGTCTATCTACACAAGATCCCATTGCATCCTTTCTTCTCTAGCAGATTGTACCCAATATCACCCTCATGTTCTCATTCACCTTCAATCCTCTCTCCTCCTCTCCCTCTCCCTTGGCCTTCCCCCACCCCTTCTCCCCTTTGTTTCTCTCTCTCTCTGTCTCTTTGTCTCTCTCTTTCTCTGTCTTTGTCTCTCTCTCTCTGCCTGTCTCTGTCTCTCTCCATCTGTCTCTCTGTCTGTCTCTGTCTCTCTGTCTCTCCTCTCACACCCCACCCATTTCCTATTTTCCTACTATCGCTAGATGGAGCACTGGATAGAGCCCTGGACTTTCAATCAGTAACACTTAATTTTTTTCCTTTTTTTTTTTTTGAACAATTATACATCCTACCTCAGATGTTTACTAGCTGTGCCACCTTAGGCAAGTTGCTTAACTTCTGTCCATTTTGATTCCCTCATCTGTAAAATGAGGATAATAATAACACTTACCTCCAACATACTAAACTATCCTCCTATCTAGCTGACTATTCCTCAGTTTCCTTTGATCATGCCTGCTAACTGTGGGTATCCCCAAGTGGTCTTTCCTGGGTGCTACTCTCTTCTCTCTTTATATTATTTACTTTGGTGATTTAATCAGATCCCATGGATTCAAATATTATCTCCATACTAAAGATTCTCAAATCTAATTACATAATCATAACCTCTCACCTAAACTTCAGACAGGTACTACATAGGGTACCATCATCTTCCCAATCACCCAGGCTCACAACCTAGGCATAACCATCAAATTCTCACTCATCCTAACTCCTGCCCCATATCCAAACTGCTGCCAACTCTTGCTAGGTTTCCTTTGTAACATCTTTTGCATATTTCTCTTTTTTCTTCCGATAACCGCCCTAGGGAAGGCTTTCATCACCTTCCTCACAGTTGTACTATTGCAATCACCTTTTGGCTGGTCTCCCTGTCTCAAATCTTTCTTTATTCCAATTAATCCTCCAATCAGATGTAAAATTGATCTTCCTCAAGCACAGATGAGTTAAATTGCATCTTCTTCTGGGCACCCCACTCCCATCACTGCCTCCCCCTTTTAGTTCCTATAGTAAATTTGTAAGTAGCCCATATAAAGGGGGAAAAAGCATCAATAAGATTGCAAAGAGGAACCTGGAAGTCACATCTAAACCATCTCAAAGATCAAAGGAGGATAATTTACACATTGTATCATATATTATCCAAAAATCATAGCCTGATAATGTGTGGAATCAGGGAAGATATTTAGACTCTATTGTCATGGTTTTTGATCCTAAAACATGTAAATCTCAGACAGTTTCCAGATATATGCAGAACATCACAATGTACTGATAATTTTGGGATGATGTTGCCTTGTTAACTTTAAAGTTTAACTGACAATTTTGAGATGATTTGGATATATTAATGAACCAAGCCCACAGTGGCACAGATAAGAATTAGTCTGTTTTCCAAAAAAAAGCCCTATAAAATGAGATGTCACACCTCTCCCTGCCCCCCAGCACTCTTCTATCTCCATTGGGTAGTGCTCCCAACTCTACTCCATGGTTATTTGAGTGATACTCTTTGCCTTTCCCTTATGCTACTTGCCTCCCTTCACTATCCCATCTCTTGCCCATCCCCATGGAAACAAACGAGGTTGATGACCTTGTACACACAATCCTCTCTCAAATCCAATTCAGTGCAAGTCATGACATCACCCTGATGTCATGGTCCTCTTTGAGAATGAAAGACAAAAAATACCTTGTCTCTGTTCCCTCTGTAACTTATTAAAATGTGATTGTAAAAGACGGCAGAGAGAAGCCAGGAAGTTGTCTGAGCTCTCCCATGTTTCCCTCAAAAATAACATTAAATCAAGCTTTTAAATCGATTCTGGAACTATAGAACCTACAAAAAGACAGAGATACACACTCTTCTTACTCGAGATAATTTAGAAGACTTCAGGAAAGGTCTGTTTCACTTGGGCAAAAGGGGAGGGTGACTCAACACAGCTAGGCACAGGGGCAGCTCTGCACAGCTGAGAGTGGGAAGAAGCTTGCAACAGTGACTGCTGTGCCCCAGGAACAGATTTCAACTTTATAAGTTTAAAAATGTGCTACAACATGAGTAAGAAACAAAAAAGGACCCTTAACATTGACAACTTCTATGGTGAAAGGAAAGACCAAAACACAAACTCAGATGAGTTTGTCAAAATGCCTACAAATGAAGATTCAAGTGGGAAGATGAACTTGTCTCAAGACCAAAAAGCCATCTTGGAAGAGCTCAAAAAGGCTTTTAAAATTCAAATGAGGGGCAGCTGTGTGGTGAAGTGGATAGAACACGGACCCTGGATTCAGGAGGACCTGAGTTCAAATCTGGCCTCAGACACTTAACACTTACTATCTGTGTGACCCTGGGCAAGTCACTTAACCCCAATTTCCTCACCAAAAAGAAAAAAATCAACTGAGAGAGGTAGAAGAAAAAAATGGGAAAAGAAATGAGAGAAGTGAGAGTAATGCTAGAAAAAGATGCAAAAAAATTGACTGAAAAATATTTCCTTAAAAAATGTGATTGTAGTACCACTTCTTGCTGCCATAATGGGCTTTTGCAGGGACTACCCAAAGAACTGAACTCCCCACCCACATTTCGTAATTTCATAAATTAATCATCAAGTCAACAGGTCTCTTCATGTCGTTCACCACCACCTCCATACCTCCCTTCAATAAACTCCAGTGGCTCCCTATCACCTCTAGGATAAAATAAAAAATCCTTTGTTTGGCATTCAAAGCCCTTCCTATAATGATTTTTTCTTCTTCCCCATGTTCTTACACCACACTCTTCACATATACTCTATGCTATCATCTGATGACACTGGTCTTCCTGCTAGTCCTCAAACAAGACAATCCATTTCACAACTGTGCATTTTCACTGTCAGTCTCCCATTCCTGAAATCCTCTCCTTCCTCATCTCTGCCTCTGTGTTTCCTTCATGCTCCAGATAAAATCATACCTACAAGAAACTTTTCCTGACTTGCTTTAGACTGTGTGGGCTTATGGAACTTAGAAGTTATAACATGCACACAACTATAATAACAGGGTAGGTTTTGATGAATGCAAGATCAAGATACAAAGAGTTTAAGACAAATTTAGTTGGGAGAGAATTTACAGGAAGGAGGATCAGGGAAGAGGTGGCTCCTAAGCTGATGGAAAACGGCAGCCAGGGAAAAGGTCTCTATTGGGAGGTGATAATGCCGGTAGATTTTCTGACTTGACAAGCTCAGCTTTATAGTAGTGGGCCTCTACAGCCATCTTCCCCAGGATGAACACTTGGGATTTATCCAAAGCATGAAACCCTACTTTCCCGGGTCTAAGGGCAATACTGTTCCACTGACCCATGCATGTTTCCTTATCTTCTGTCTCTTGGTAAAATAAGTACAGTAGTTCTATAAACCCCCCCAGGGTAACTCAAAACATATTAACTACACATAGTGTTATATTGGTTCTATTAGGCCTTGGCCATTTTGTTTGTTTTGGTTTTGTTTTGTTTTAAGTCATATGAAAAGATCTAAAATCAGGTGCAATTGATTTCCATCCAGCCTTCTAGCTGTTTCTACTCAATGCCATCAGACCTAACTGAAAGTTGAAAAATCAAGAAGTTTATACTTTTTGTTGTCTCTGGGTGGTTGGATTGCATTTTGTATACTGAATTCAGAGCTCCTTTCAGGATACAGTCTTTGTTGTTGATTTTAGTGAAGTAATTCCTATTCTAAACATAACAAGAGCCCGTGATCATGGGGACTTTTCCATTCGATATCTCAAATTGAAAAAGAAAAGCTTGCAGTCTAGAGAAAACTAAGTTTAAAAGCAGCATTTTGCTCATTTTTTTTGCATAATTCATCCCACTTAAATTAAACTGGTAGGTCCAATAAAATCATAATTTAGCTTCGCTCATAATTAAAACTTCTTTATTAACTTTAGTTGTAAAACTTGTAGAAAATCTAAGCAAAATAATTTGTATTACCACTTTAAATAAATATTAAACACAGAATTAATAATTCCATACAGTTTATGCTAGTATTTATTGTATTCAAATATTTGGCAGTGAGCATAAGATTTTTTAGCCACCCTTAGTATATACCAAAGTTTTAATTAACTTCAGTGCCAAGAAATGGTTTCTCAAAGGAAAGCTAACACTCACTATGATTAAAGGTTTGCCATTTGGCAGTTTAATTTTCTACCCTTCTCCTTAATACCACTGCTAGATGGACAGCTTCCTTTATTTAAACCTTGTCCTTATCAATTCACTACAGAACCTGACAGTTTGCTAGTAACCCTGTAATTCCACCTCCTGTATTTGTTAGGACTCTATTTGCTTACACATCAATGAGTACAGAACATTTTTAGGGGATGTCAGGATACCAGGCACTATGTAGGAGATAAATCAGAACATGATTTTCTGTCAGACTGAAGGCAACTTTAAAAGAAAAAAAAATGAACTTCATGCCTTCTTTTTAAAAGACAGAACAATATTTTTTTTACAGTGCAATAATCAACATTTTGGCAAGCTCTGACAATCCAAAATGTATAAACAAAAGCAGCATATTACCCTTCAGTGATTCATAACTTGCACCATTCTGTAAGAATGCAAAGCAAAGAGGTTTCATTTTTTTAAAGTTTAATTGAAAATGTGTTATACTTAGAACAATGAACAATAACGGGACAAACATTTATTTGAAGCCTTATTTACTTTGGGATACGTGTGTATGTATACACACCTATACATATATAGGTATAGGTGTTTATATATCTATCTACATCTGTATCTGTATGTATACATCTAGATGTCCATGTAAATGATGTAGTTGCAGATGTACAAGTGATGTAGATTTATGTGTAGATTTTTTTTTATCTCTTGCTCTCAATCTCTATTGATCTTACTCTCTCTCGATCTCGATCTTGATCTTGATCTCTATATCTACCACCAAATGGCCACAGAGGTCATTACATACCAAAATGCAAAAGTACTGCAGTAATGGTCCCTACTATGGATGGAGATCTAGGTGGTGCAATGAGAGGACACCATGATAAATAAATCATAGGCTGAAAGTTGAAGTACCTTCATTTCAGTTTTGCTCCACCAATCTAGAAAAGCCATAGTCTCTGTACACCACAGTTTTTCATTTAGCCAATAAAAATATTAATCTAAATGTTGTCCAATCCAAGGTATATGATTCTCTCTCTTTGAGAAGTAGTTTCCTCACCCGTAAAATGACAGGGTTGGATTATATCGTTTTAAAGTTCCTTTGAGGCTCTAGATCTCTCATCCTATGATTGTAAGCCACTCTTGACAGTCACAAATATTTTAATATTCACAACAAGGATGTCCCCAGGGTTACACAAGCAACTGCAAGAGTGGTATTCTGGATATCCCTTCGTGTGTAACTCCACATTACTACTGAGACTTTAGAGCAATGGGTAGCACTAAAGCAGGAAAACCGTGGGATTTCTTCCCTAAAAAATATTTCCCTTCTCTGACTTCTCCAGATTACCTTTCTCTAATGGAACATGCAAAACATTCCTTTTAGCATGAGCAGCAGTTTACCACAAGAATCATAGATAACTATCACTTAATTAAACACCATCATTTAGAGTTATAGGCTATTATAGGGGAAGGACAAGGACATTAGTATTGGGAGGAGTTGTCAGTGGCATCTGTTTTTAAAACAATTAGTACTATGGGATACTCTATGTCCCAGGAAAGAATTTGAACTTCAAAAGTATGTGAACCATGTTGGGGTTGGGAGTAATTTAAATAATGCTTTTAAATTCTTAATTATCTCTCCCCTCTCCCTATGTAATCTCTCTCTCTCTCTCCACACACATATGTGTATATATGCAATATATATTTCACACATATATCAAACATACCTATAATATATACATACACACATGACATACATAATGCATATTTTCTATGTTATTACATTTAGACACACCTAGATATATTCTAATACATATAACTTAGTAGTTTAAATCCCTCCTCTTCCTTTTAAAATATTCTTTAAATAACTGCTAACCCATTTTAGCTACTCTAGTGATTTTGAAAAAATCATTTAAATTTGTTTTTGTATTTATTACTTCATAAAATTATCTATTATTGCCTGTGAACCTTTTCTCTTCAAATCAGAATAAGGAATTTGGCTAGTTCAGATTTTTCTTCTGGGGAGTTAATTAACTAATCAGAATTTCAAAGAGCAGTGTTAACATGAGATAATTTACCTAGAAGTTTCACCCCAAAAGAAGAATAGAGTATTTGCTTTTCTAGCAGTCACCTCAGAACCTACAGATATTTTTTCCTGGCTCCCTTTTTCTCTTTTTCTTCCATCTCTCTCTTCCTCCACTTTCATTCTATTCTCTTTGTATGTGTTTTGTATTTACTTATTGTGCACTTGGTTGCTTTACTTTGGTAGAATATTAGCTCCTTGAGGACAGGGGCTCTTTTTTCTTTTTTTCTTGTTGGGGAAGGGATCTTGTTTCCTCAGCTGAAATTCTTCCTTTTGCATCATAGGTGCTTAACAAATATTTATTGATTCCAGTTGAAATGTTGACTTACCTACTAGTGAATCTTCTTGTTCTTTCAAATAGAGCATCACTAAAGAAATGTTGTTCTGGAACTGAAGGTTTCATTTCTGTCCTCTGGATATAATGTTTTGTAGCACTCCTTCTGGTACATTATTCCAATTTCCACTAACATTAGTGTACTGAATCCCTAGAAGGTGCCCTGACTTCTCCCTTAAGGGTAACATTGAGGTACTTCATGTTTAAAATGCAGTCGATCATAGTCACTGTTCTCTGATTATCCACCAGTGTTAATTAGTTTTTAGAAATGAAATACTGAGAAGGCATGTGTATTAAGAGAAACACATCCCTGAACCCATCTCATATGGGATGACTGGAAGGCAAGAAGAGCCACCACAACTAGAGGATCTTACTCTCCATGGCTGTATTTTATTCAGCTGCTTGACTGCTTATTGTTTGTTCTTTATTCTCGAAGAGGACAATGACATCACGGTGATGTCATGACTTGAAGTGAATTGGATTTAAGTGAAGGACAGCTGTGCAAGGTCACTAGCCTTACTCTTTCCTCCGGAGCCATCTGGGTCCAGTGGCAAGATGTAGATCAGGACATCTGGAGACAGCCCTGGATATTTAAGGCAATTGGGGTTAAGTGATTTTCTCAGGGTTACACAGCAATGTCTGAGGCCATATTTGCACTCAGGTCCTCCTGACTCCAGGGACAATACGCTATCCACTGCACCACCCAGCTACCCCTTGACTGTTTACAGGGATTAGATGAGCGAATTTAAGCTCTCTATTCCTTCTTATGAGGACTACCACCAGGCCATATCTGACACTTCTTCCTAAGACATTTTAGGCTTTAACATATGCCTTTCCTTTATTTCCTATAATTTCTTCATATAGCCTTCTTAACTATTTCTGTTAACTACACACATGGGCCTTGACATCTAACTAAGCACAGCATTTTAGGGCTTCTAGTCCTTGCCATTTGCACTGCAGTTTGCCTTTTTTATATGTGTTCTCTCCCCAAATTAGTGTATAAGCTCTTTAAGTGATGACTTTCTCGATTAGACATAGTATTTAGCACAGAGCTTGGCATAGACATAACTTAATAAATACTTTTTTAAAAATTATTGATTCATATGGGGACACACTCACTCTTTGGAGAATTCCTCTGCAGATCATACTCAAATATAGTGTTGAATTCAGCTATTAGAGGGGCTGCCTGACCCTCACCCCATGTTCAGAGTAGCTCCAAATCAGTTACAGTGAGTCTTGTGATTTCTCTGCAAATACCCCATTGCCCATTTTCCAGCATGATGTCATCTCTCCCCAGCCTTCCCCGGTCTTTAACTTTCAGCTATTTTGTAAAACAGCTAATGGAAAGGCTTTGAGAGGCTGTGCTTTCCATGAGATTCCCTCTCTATTGAAGTGGATTTAAAGCCTTTCTCTTCTTCCCCTCCCAGGCTCTCCAGTATTTTGGCACTCTGTGTTGTCCCACATTGCAATTCCCTTGCCTGGATTAAAGACCTTTGTTGCTGCTAATTTCGTAGTCCTCTTTATTTCAGGTTGACAGGAGAGAGCACATGTGGCCAAAGGGCCTAGTTACTGGAAAATGTTTTCACTTTTTATATAGTCCTGCCTTAGGTATGTCTCTCTACAGGGCTCTAAGAGTCAATGCCCCTGTAGAGTCCAGGAGTGCTTTTCCTTGCTACAAGAGTTTGCCTCCAATGTGTCTCTAAATTCACCATTAAGATGCTGTTGTCCCAGACTGCTCCTCAGGTACACTGCTAATGATGCTGATAGGAAATCCAAATCCTCTAAAATTTCAAAGTTCATCAGGTTGTCACATGGTCTGTAGGTCTTGGGGAAGGAGGATTTTCCTGCTGTTAGAATTCCGGATTCAGAACCAGACCACATAGACCCAGAGATATGTCAGATAAGTTCATACAATCTCATGATATATCCTGTGTTTCCTCATCTCCCTTTATCCAATTTTCAAAGAATTTTACTTCTACCAGATTGATTAAGGATTTGATTTCTTCATTCCTAATTTGTACCTTTGATTGACTGATTGACATTAATTGGGGTTTTATAAACCTCCCTAGCATGGTACTAGGCAGCATAGTGGATAGAACACAGGACTGTCAGTCAATTAAAGCCTGAATTCAAATGCTATCTCAGACATTTACTATGTATGACCTAGGCTTGATACTGAACCTTTCTTGGCCTCACTTTCCTTATATATAAAATGGGAATAAGGATGCTGCTGGGGATAACGGTAATTATATCTCCCTCATAAGTTATTGTGAAGAGCAAATATTATAACATATAAATCACTTTTCAAACCTTAAAGCACTATATAAATGCTACTTATTTTTATTATTTTTGTTATGCTACTTATTACTTTCCAGTTTTTCACCAAAGTAAATCCTTTTTCCCAGCATCCAGGCAATGTTTATAGGTCTCCAATATTTAACAGCTAGTTTCAATCCAGGAGGCAGCTAGTTGGTTCAGTGGATAGAGCAATAGGCTGAATTTAAATATGACCTTGACACTTACTACCTGTGTGTCCCTAGGCAAGTCACTTAACTTTTGTTGCTTAATCCACAGGAGAAGGAATTGGAAAACCACTCTTGTATCTTTGACAAAAAACCCCTATGGACAGTATGTTCCATGGGGTCACTGTGAGTCATGCAACGGAAAGACTGAACAACAACAATTTCACCCCCCTGGGCCCATTCAGATGTTTTATGAGTCCTTCCTTTCATGTCTAAATGAAACCATCCATACATTCTTCTTTTTATATCCTAACAGCATACTTTCTTATTTCAGAGACTTCCATTTCAACACTATTAAAAACACTCTGACCAATTTCCCCTGACCTTTTTGCTTCTAATGTGAATGGGCAATTCTTGGATTCTGACATAGTTGAGCTTCTTTGCTTCTAAGGATCCCCTTTGACCTTAAAAATCCAACAAAGTATTCCTAAGCAGTTAGCCTTTTCTATTTTTTGGCTGCTGATTCATTTTTCTCTTGCACAAATGCTATAATTTTTCCCCTATTCTCTCAAGGCTAATTTTTTTTATCCTATATATATATATATATATATATATATATATATATATATATATATTATCTCTCGGTAATCTCTTCTTTTGTCATGGCATCACTAGGTGAAGAAAAGCTTTCTTCGAGTTTTGATTGATCCACATGGCTAATCTTGAACCACTGGTGCAATGTCCAAATAACCAAGGGCAGCCAGTTATGCAGAATGATCCACCAGTCAAGCATGAGAATGCCCCTAAAGCATCTTGTGGTTGCTTTGTACTCAGGTGATAAGAAAATAACACCAGTAGTTAAGCCATTAGTCCCAAGTCAACTGATTCTCCAGAAAGGTCTAAAGCCTATAAAGAAAAAGTAGCCTATTTTTTATGGTAGAGTTTAGGATATCATTCAACCATAGCATTAGATTATAGATAGTATCAATGGATTAGTCCTACGCAGACTATTAAGGGTCCTTGACAAATCTGAGACTCTCACATCCTATGTAACCTGGTTTCATGAAGCTGATACAGAAATCCTACATAAGAACAAGAATGAAGATGCCCTCTCTTTCTCTGTCACACACTGCTTTGGTTCTGTAGGGAAACAACCAGAAACCTAGAAAGAGTTTCATAGGAATGGATGCAGAGTTTGTTTCCATTACACATGATAAGATGTATCCAAAAGTTGTGTTATAATGTGCCTATATAACAATTCAAAGGAAACACTGAGGTTACCAGTGAACATATGATTAGATGAGAGAGAATAGAGACAGCTGGTAAATGTAAAAAGAGTAAAGCACAAAGAAAGCCTGGAAACATAATTTATACCAATATATCAGACCATTAACTGGAGGAACATCATGCATAAGAGTGACATCATCAATCATAAGCACAACCTCTCAATTTATTTAGAAAGATATAACATTAGGATACCTACCAATGAAAATATTCATTTAAAGATAGAACCTCTAGGAGGAAAAAAAATCTATTAACTAGCATCCTTTTTCTCTGCCCAATAACATAGTGAGTGGGAAAAATAAATATAATTTGACAATATAAATGAGAAGACATAAAATGACCCACTCTGATCTTTTCATATTTAATGAATCCTCTCTGTTTTTCCCTTCCATGCTAATAAAATGGAAAGTTTAATTAATGATCTGCCAGGGAAAGGAATAATAATTCCAAATACTAATTTAGAAGATAAAACCTGTAATTGAACAAATAGAAGGGGGAAATATCATCATAGTCACTGTAAATTATAAATGTCCTCTTTACCTGTATATGCAAACTGTACAAGGTCCCAGAGGGCATTAGGATCTATGCCTTCCATTTTGATTTCTTCTTGCTTGGCTTCGCAAACATCACTCGTAAACATAGCAGCAAAGTAGTCAGAGACAGAACTGAGAACAAGCCTAAAGAAGAGAAAGTGAAACATATAGATTCAAGTTAAGTTGAAGTATCATATAGGATATGTGATCCAAAAAGGACATCAAAAAGTCATCTATTATTAGAGACCTTACCAACAATCAAGAGCACCGTTGTACAAGGAGTACATGGTTTCTTTCACTCATTGTTGTCTTTCCTCTGTTATTTTTTTCTTTTGATCCCCCCTTTTCTTTATTATTTATTTTGTCCTTTCTATACTTTCTTGAGATTTTAACCTCTTCAAACTTCTATTTTAGGCTAGATTCATGGGAGGGATACAAATGTAAAACAAGGTATAGCTTTAGAAAAGAGTATTGGATGCTGGATCTATAATCTACCACCTATTGACTTTAGGCAGAATACTAACACTCTAGGCCTCAGTTTCCCTAACTGTAAAATTGAGGGTTTAGGTAAGATGGTCTTTGAGATCCCTTGAAATGCTAAGTCATATGATAGCCTATGAACAAATCTTACAATAAGCCATCCATATGCAGTGTAACTTTTTAGAAATCATATTTAGAATATTCATAAATGTACCATATGACATCAAGCTTTTCTTTCATGTACACTTAATTTTATAATTAGATACTAATTGAACAACTGATCTTCAAAATTACTGCCTAAAAAGTATAGCATTAAAGTCCAAGTAGACTTCAAAGGCAGAGCTCATTAAAGTAAATTTTATTCAGGGATTTATTTTTTAAAAGTCATGTTCATTTTTCAAAAGTTTAGCAAGAAAATCAAAATAAATAATATGTCCCCATTGTTTAGCTTAATTTTAACCACCATTGTACATCCTATTACAACAGTCATATTTTTAAAAACATAATGTTATGATCCATGACACAATGGAGACAGATTTATAATAACCTCTGTTGAAAGTCTGAGATCATGGCAAGGGATTACCTGTCACAATGTCATTGTAGATATGCTTATACAAATCTCTGTAGGTTTTGACTGCTGCCATAGCAATGTCTTTACTGGGTCAGTGCCCAGGACAATTCAGAGAGATTGTCCATTTAAATTTTGAATGAACAGGCAACATGAGGTGTTTTATTATTAAATAAACATGGAACTGTGTCTGGTTGGCAAAAATTGGCTAGCTCACTATGCTATCATAGATTTGATATCCATGTAAATTAGTTAGCTTTTTGTCTGTTCAGTGGCAACAGACTTATACCCTTCAGCCTTTCCAGAAGGTTTACAAATATACAAAGTAGAAGGAGAAGGCTGAATAAGAAAAATAAAGCACTTTATACCACATATACTAAGGACAAAGAGACATCAAAGATAGCATATTATTACCTAAAGCATATTATTAAATCAATATAGAGCTCGAAGGAACGGCAGAGTCTATCTAGTTCAACTTCTTCATTTTATAGATGAGGAAACTAAAGCTTAATGAGGTTAATTCACTTGTCTAAGATGACATAGCTTGTAATAAGTAGAGGCAGGATACCCTACCTATAACCATTTCAATACTTAATAGGGACAATACCAATTTGAATTACACAAATCACAGAAATTACAATATGCCATACTCTAATATATGCACATCCACTGCTTAACTTGTTTCATATTATATTCCTGGATCATTTAGTATTTGAAGAATATTTAAAATAAGGAGATGTAGGTAGATGGCAAACAGAAATAAGACAGTAGTTCTAAATTGATGAATGCAAGGGTATGATAATAAAAGTAGTTAGTGATGGGAGGTGTAATGATTTCAGCATGTAGAATAGGGTACAAAGAAGAAACAGAAAGCAACATGGTCAGAATTTATACAAATAAGAAGATAAAAATCTAAGTATATTTTTAAAAGAACATCTTAACTATAAAGGAAATGTACATATATGTGTCTGTATGTGTATATGTATACCTGTATATATACATACACACATATATGTATATAGTTTTACGTGTACATGTGTGTTATATATACATACATATATGTGTGATTGCATTATATAAATATGTGTGTATATATATATATATATACAAAAATGTATATAATGCCATCTTAGCACAAATTTTCCTTGTATGATCATTATTGAGGGAGTCAAAATATGAGTTGATAACTCCTTCACTTCCTTGTAGAAGTAAGACCCTATGAGAATGGTTCAGTGCATATTATCTCATATTTTTTGATATATAAATTAATTTTAATAAACTTGTATTTTTATTTACTGTTTTTGTAGTTCGTTATAATGGCTCTACATTGGGTGATGGAAAAGTACAAACTATCAACATTTTTTTTTCTGTGGGGCAATGGGGGTGAAGTGACTTACCCAGGGTCACACGGCTAGTAAGTGTCAAGTGTCTGAGGCCGAATTTGAACTCAGGTACTCCTGAATCCAGGGCCGGCGCTTTATCCACTGCGCCACCTAGCCACCCCCCCCAAATTTATTTCTAACAAAAACTATAAGCAAGGCATTAAATGCTACTCAAAAGTTTCAATATTTTTAAAAAATAGAGTAAAGAATATTTGATAATTTTTAATGTTGACTTCCCATTATACCGAATAAGCAAAGGAGTATATTTCAAGTGAAACCAGGCTACGAATTTCCTTTACTAGACAAGGAAATGCATAATGCTATTTTTTCTTTTCATTTAAAAAAAAATTAGAAAAGTTGTTTGTAATTTGAAATCCTTCAGAAAATGTCCATGGTATGTAGGAAACACAGCAAAAATATTCAAAGTTAGCAATTGCCCACCTATTCAAGGAGCTGTTTGTAATACATGTCAGAACTTTACAGTGTTAGAGTGTGATAAAAATTATTAAGGGATAGCTGTCTTGAGTATTTACTACATACCAAGCAGATATATCAGAACCAAATGTTTGGTCCCATCCACAGAACTAGAAATGACTTTGTATGTCAGAAAGATACAAAATCTTACTTATATGTGAACTGATTTCCATTTAACTTAAGAAAGATATAATATTTAATTGTTAGACTAATCCTTGGGAATTAAATGAATATCAGTGTGAAATTCACTGGGTTAAACCTGTTACCAACATAAAAGATGGATTGATGGCTCGGATGAAGCAAAAACATATAGCTTGGAAACACTGAAGTAAAAAAAAAAAATTCTCCTTTGAATGAATACCTTAAATCCTTTTCATCTATCAGCATGTTCCCAATATACTGAACTTAAGGAGAGAGGTGGGTAAAGATTTTTATGTAGCATTTAACTGTGGTGATATATAAAATTTTCAGGGAGATGTTAGAAAAGGTTGTTTCAAGTTGCTCTGGAATTTTTTTAATCTTACATGTTTGGCTTTCAGCAAATTGTTTAGACAATATATAAAAGAACCTCTTTATTGAGAAATCTGTAAATATCTTTCTTACAAAATCCAATAGTTCTTTCTCCCTAAATCCTTAGCCACCTCAAGTCTCTGTGTTTGGAATTAAGTATACATATCAGTTTCAAATATTTAGTCCCATGAACAGAATTGAAAATAACTTTATGAACCAGGAAGATAAAAAAAAAAATTCTTACTTATTCCTTGTCAGGTTTGTACTTAATTAGAGCTGTAACATCATTAATTTGGAGTATACTGCATTTCGAGTTCAAAACCTAAGTTTAAATGTTGAGTCTACCCCTAAATGACTATGTTACCTGGGAATCCATAGACCCTTTCTTCTAACTAGGAGCACTCATTCATTTATTGACTCCTTTCCCTGAGATTCCTATACTTATCTGGTTATAGATTTAGTGTTGGAAGAAATGTTAGAGATCAATTATTTTAATCTGCTCATTTTACATATGAGGAAACTGAGACCAAGAGAGATTAAATGAATTAAAATTGTTGTAATTCTGTCATTTCAGTCCTGTCCAAAGCTTCATGGCCCCATTTTCTTGGCAAGCTCTTGGAGTGGTTTGCCATTTCCTTCTCCAGCTCATTTTACAGATGAGAAACTGAGGCAAACAGGTTAAGTCATTCGCCCAGGGTCAAATGCCCTTTGGTTTTTGTTGCTTCCCCAAACTGGCATGCCTTCCTCACTCCTCTTTACCCAAACAATTCTAGTTATTCTTCATCGTGCAGCTCCAAATTTAATCACCAGATAAAGCCTTTTAGATTACTGTAGGCCATATTGGTTGTCATTTTTTGACAAACTTCTTTGCACTTAGGTTCAGAATTATTCAATTTAACACAATTATTTTGTAAATGGTTCAAGTCTTATCCCCCTAAAATAGGATTCCAGCATTTGTCTTTCTGTGTGTCAGACATACTTTATTCACACCTGTTGGTTGATTGATAAATGATGGGGGATAAAGACTCATCACATCTATTGCTGAGGTATCAGTACAATCTGCTCCTTTATCTTCATTGTTTGTTGTCCCTGATTTTTTCAAGTCGCAGCTAAACTCCCAACTTGTACAAGAAACCTGATCCATGTTCTAGTGCCTTTCCTCTGTTGATTATCTTCAATTTATCCTGTATCTTGATTGTACCAAATTGTTTGCATTCTATCTCCCCCATTAGACTGTGAGCTCCATAAGAGTTAAGATTGTTTCTTTCCTTTATTTTTTTAATTTTAATTTCTTAATGTAATAAACATTTGTATTTATAGTTTTGGGTTCCAATTTTTATCCCTCCTTCCTTCCCTCCTCTCCCCCTCCCTGAGGTGGCAAGCAATCAGATATGGGTTATACATGTCAATGATCCAAGACAATCCCAAAGGACTATTGATGAAACATATAACGTCCACCTCCAAAGAAAGAACTGAAATTGATGGAACACACTGAAGCATGCTATTTTTCACTTTCTTTCACTTTTAAATTTTAATCAAGTTTTCATGCACAAAATGACAAATATGGCAATGTTTTACATAATCTTTCCTTTCTTTGTATTCCCACTCAGTAGCACAGCGCATGGCACATCATAGCTGTTAATGCTTTTTTGTTGACTGGCACAAAATGACGTCATAAGATGGAGAAGTGAGTGGTAGAATTTCTTATTTCTGAACATTGTAAAAATAAAAGGTTGAAATATTTAGAACTAGATGGAACCTTAGAAGTCAGAGTTTAGCCTCATTTTTTATAGAAAAGGAAGCTGAGGTCCAGAGGGGAACTTACTCAGGGTTACACAGCTAGTAAGTATCTGAAACAGGTTATGAACCTAGGTCTTCCTGACTCCGAATTCAGAGCTCTATCCAGTAAACCATACTGCCTCACAGATCAGTATACGTGCTCTCAGGAAGTTGAAAGTTGAACAAATAAATGAATGGGCCAAATGGGATATTGTGGTGATGCAGGATTTTTGTTGTTGAGTTGTTTCAGTTGTATCTGATTCTTCATGACTCCATTAGAGTTTTCTTGGCAAAGATACTGGAATTGTTTGCTATTTCCTTCTCCAGATGATAGGATAGGAAGGCAATAAGGATGAAATTGTTTTCCCTAATCAGCAGACCTTTTGTGAATGAAAATTCAATAGAGGGAAAAATGTGAGAGTTTCATTGTCTCTAATGCTTGGGCAAGTGATTTTTTTTAAATATGTAATTTAATACACTTTAAATATTAAATTCTTCACTTCAATATTTATCAAGCCCTTACTTGATGAATAACTCAATATTAAGCTATGAAAAATTTAGTTTGGATTATATATTGTGCTATCAACATAGTGAGGAATATAAGAATAATACTCAGATTTTTAATGTTAAAAAGACTTTATATTAAACAAACAAACAAAAATATACTTTAGAAATCTGACCCCATTTCCCATTTCACAGATAATGAAACTGAGGACTACGGAGATTAAGTTGTTTTCTTATGATCACACAGATGGATATCTCAATTACAAACTACTGAATTAAACTACACAGAATTATTGACCACTCATAGTATCTATTAGTAATGTACTTGCAGCTGGCTGATATAAAAATTAATATGGCAATTCTACTGTCAAGATATCCACACATAATGGGGAAAATACAAAAATAATGATGATTCAAAATATAGCATAAACTTTAAATTAAAGAGGTACCAAAAAGTACTAGAAAAGTTTAGAGAATGAAATCATTTCTGATTTGAAGGATGAGGGAAGTTTTGTGGAGGAGACTTTGATTCTAATCCCAGTCTGCTACTAACTAGCTATGTTACCTTGGACAAGTTATTCAAATTTTTTGAGCCTCAGTTTCCTCATCTATAAAATGGGGTGGTTCAAGTAAGCAACCTCTAAGCTTTATTCCAATTTTAAGATTTTATTATTCTATAGATTTTCTAATCAACCTTATAGAGTTAAGACCATGAGAATTGATGAAATCAGCAAGGGAAAGGATATAGTACCCAAAGGAATTAGGGTTTACAAGTAGGGCCTTAAGGATTGATTACTTTTAGAGAGTGGGAGGAATAAGATGAGCTTGGGAAGGTCATTTAAAAAAAAGTAGTTCTGAGACTTAGGAGAAAAACCAATAATAGGACCATATTGCAGAGAAGGCAAAGGAATCGAGATTATAAAGGAAAGGATGATTAATCCTGACAAACTGAGAAGTTAGGAGAGACTGAGGAAGAGCCAAGAAAATACCATTTAAGGAGAAACTAGAGGTCATGGGAGTCCTTAAAAATAGTCTCATTTTTATTAAGAAAAAAGAGTCATTTTTCCATTTAATAAAATATAATTATTTTTCAGTAACAAAGCTCTGTTGTCCATAAAGGGCTTTCCATGAGGTATTGTTTTGTTTTGTTTTAATTCACTTACTCTTAGGGCATTGCATTTCTTTCTTTCTTTCTTTTTTTTTAATCAACCAGGTACGAATCATATTCCACTGTACTTTAACATTCTAACAGTCTAATCAGAGCTTTGAGAATTTTAATTTTTAGTCCATTGAAAATTCAAGAGTCTCATTATGAATATTGATTTTGTCAGACTCATTGGCTGAATCTGACATGACCGATCACAGCAGCTTATTTATTAGCCATTCCCTGTGTTTAGAATATAGGGATTTACTCTCACATGATTTGGCATGCTCTTAATCAATCTGTTTGGGTTATCTCTCAGAAGACCATATTTATTTTAGGATTTATATTTGAGCCTGAGGCAAAGAACAATTTTATATTTGTGATTAATTTTTTTTTTGTACAGAACATACAACAGAAGGATCATGGGTATTTTGCCACTTTGAATATGGGTCCTTATGAGTTATTAACTAAAATCTGTCCAACAATGGATGACTTAAGTTTTTATTTTGTACTTCACAAAAGAATGAAAAGACATATTTCATGTCAGTAAGGCAGTACCTCATTATAAAAAGAATCATTAGTTGCACTACTTGTGCTTTTAGTTGGTACTGTAGTGTGATGTTGAATTATTAAAAGAATCATATGTAACATATGTAAAAAGCAAATAAAACACTGGTTCATGTCCCATTTTGGAGAAGAATAAATTTATGAAGCAACATTCTATTTATATATTTTATGACCACTTATAAGCATATGTAGATTTATTCCCTTATCAAAAATATTTGATGTTTGGGTTCCTATTGGGATGTGAAAAGTATTGAATTAAATTCTTATGTATGTGGGAGTAGATAGAATTACTTCCCCAGAAGTCTGCCGGAGACTGATTCTAGCAAGTTTTCAGAGGTAGACAGCTTTGAGTGAACTTCCTCACTTCCCTTGCATTAATATTACTTACCTCCTCTGTTATTGGACAAAGAACTTTCCTGTTATGTTTGTGTAACACAGAGATCCATCCCTACTTAGAAATAGCACTGCCTCAAGGCATGCTTGTTTTTTATCATCAGCCATTTTGCTGGAAATGACCTATACTGAAATGTAATACCAGCTGTAAAACAGGTAGTGTCCCTCAGTATCTCCTTTTTTTCCTGTTGTCAGTAGAAAAAGAGTTTGCTCTTAAAAGCAGAGGATTTCAGACTCCTGGGATGGTCTTCTTCCATGTCTGACCTGATGGACAGTTTTCTTTGATTTAGTGAAACTTAGTTATACTCGTAACAACTCCCTTATCTACTTCTGTGACTAATAATAAATACACATTTTTTTCAATTTTTTAATAACCACCTATGTTTTATGAATAACAAAGTTTCTTTTCTTTGTTTTACATTATGATATAATGGCTAACGTAAAGTTATGAATGCTGCCCTAAAAATCCATATGTAAGGAACATCTTATACTAGGCTTATTGTAAATGCCTTTCCTCTTGGTATCTCCTGGGCAGTCCCGAATAAAAGACCTTTCTTGCTTCACTCTTGACTGACTCCTCACTGCTATCTAATAATAACCTTAAAAACCCAGATGGGTGAGTATCATACCTCTTTGGTTTTTACCAAAATTCTTTTAAAATTACCAATGTATTTCATGAAAATAGTATACCTTATTTAAGGCAGGTGGTTATTCTTGAAAATCAAAGTTAAATAAGCCCCTAACTATATAATTTGTTCACTATTTCCTTGAACTTTTCACATTAATTTTCAATCTGGGTGGCTCTGTAATTCTACCTCTGTGAACTTGGGCAACTCATTAACTGGAAAACTGGGCTTCTGTTTTTTTCACCTGTAAAATAGTTAGACTTAGATGAACTCCAAGGTACTTTCCAGCTTTCATCTAAGATTTTTGGACTTCAATTCATATTCAGACTAATATTTGACTGGAAATTTTATTTTTATATTTCTCTACTTGGCTCATTATTGAATACCATTTGTGAAAGCCTGATTACTCCCACCTTCAGCAGTGATACCCTCATTCCTGTATAACAACAGTTTTGAATAGATGGATAAGAAGGTATGTAGGGGAGAAGCTAGGTGGCACAATGGATAGAGCACCGGCCCTGGATTCAGGAGGACCTGAGTTCAAATCCAGCCTCAGACACTTAACACTTACTAGCTGTGTGACCCTGAGCAAGTCACTTAACCTCAATTGCCTCACCAATTAAAAAAAAAAAGAAGGTATGTAGGGTTGAGCATTAGTGATGTTCTCTTGTATGCATTTTCAGGCTGCAATTTTTTCCCCATGCCTTTGGTATCTCTTTCTTTAGATATATTCCTATACCTTGTACGTATACACACACATATACATACACATACATATAAATATCTATATCTATATTGCTATAACTATAGATATTAATACATATCACTATAAATATCTCTAGAGATACACATATTGCTAGAGGTAGATAGATGCAGATATAAAATCAGCACATATTTCATTTATATTTATTTAATATAATCCAACAAGTTTTACCATCTTCACTCTCCTTAGGCTATTTCTACCTGCCTTGTGTCCTTAATTATGTACTTGATAATCTTTTTCTGTACTGCCCTGGGCAGATTATATGTGGTTATTAGATTCAGTTCTGAGATTCATATTTATCAATAAGTTATATAAAGTGTCCAGAGGAAAGCAGTCACCATCATGAAAGAGCCTCATATGGCTTCCATTCAAATAGAGATTGAAAGAACTATTCGGCCTACAAAAAAGTAAAATGAACATGAAGAATTTTTTTCTTTCTTCTTAGCCTCAGAAAGCAGAATTAGTAGCAATAGGCAGAAATTTTCAAGAAGCAAATTTTGGCTCAATGTGTTTTAGAGAAACATATGATGAGTTTCTCTAAATGAAATGGACTTCTTTGGGAAGCAGTGGTTTTCCCCTCACTAGACGTCCTCAACTGAAGGTTGGCTAACCATTTGTTTGGTATGTGCTAGAGCAGTGGTTTCAAACTAAAATAAGAATGAGGGCAGCTAAACCATGTGGTCCTCATATTGACTTAGAAATCTATACATTAGCATTATCTAGGTTGTACTGTGTTTTTACTTATTTTATTAAGTATTTCCCAATTACTTTTTATTATGTTTTAGGCTGCACTGGACCTGGCTGTGTATTTGATACCTCCATTCTAGAGGGGATGGGATTTCTTAGTCAGTTAGGTATAAGCTATTGCTTAAATCTGTGGAGCCTTCCCAGTAAGAGATTTTGTAATCCAATTTTGGATCACATGTCTCTTTTCAAGAAAAAAAAAAAAGTTCAGCCTTACTAGGCCTTTTTTTTTTTTAATCCTTTTACCTATTTTAACAAATCCCACTTTATGCCAGGTAGGTTAGCACACATCTGTAATCCTTATTACTAGGGGAGGCTAAGGCTAGTGTATTGCTTAAATTCACAAATTATGAACGATAATAGTGCTAAAAGCAATTGTGTCCACAGT
This sequence comes from Dromiciops gliroides, assembly GCF_019393635.1. Lineage (NCBI taxonomy): Eukaryota > Metazoa > Chordata > Mammalia > Microbiotheria > Microbiotheriidae > Dromiciops > Dromiciops gliroides. Next base: position 118,204,710 of record NC_057863.1, read on the forward strand.
AAGTCTGACACTTAATATAGTAAGACAAGTTACCTATGGAGTGAGTGTTGACAAGAAAGCTGAAATTCAGTTCTCCTCTGACTATAAGGTGATTGTTATTTCTACTACTTTTCTCAATTTTCTAGTGGCACTCAGAAAGATATCACCTACAAACAGACAAATCTAGAGGACCCTGTCATCTAGGAAACAAGGCTTCTATATGTATTTTAAACAAAATTTTCTTTTCACAATAGTCACAAAAATCTTTGTTAAGTATGAGTATATATTCATATGTCTATTTACCTATGTATAAATATATATGTATGTACATGTGGCTTTTCAAGGTGCTGATCCATGGTCTTTTGCTACTGGCGGAAGCCTACTACATACATACATACATACATACATACATATATATATATATACATATATATATATAATTGTTTTATATCCTATTTGATATTACTAATAAGAAGATCATAGACCAAGATTATGTTTTTTGTGTGCATCTATGAAGTAATCCTGTGAGATCTTATCATACAAATGGAAGAATCCCTATAAGAAGTGAACCTTGAAGGCTGTATTTTGCTATACAATTTTTTTCACTCTATTGTTAGACAAAGCCTAATCTTTCATTTTCTTTTTCTGAAATATTTTATGGATGAAATTGTTCTTTAAGTCCTGTCTTTCAGTTGAGTTTCTTCCATTTGCAAAGGAGATCAAGTACTGACATGGATTGGAAGTATTTTGATTTCCTCGATTAGTGAGAATGTTACATTCATTGAATTTCTCTAAGAAGTGATGATAATCAGAGTGAATGCCTTTTAATTCCATCTATTTCCCATTTTTCAATATTAATATTTTAAAACCAATTTGATCAGAATGAAATAAATGCCTTTCCAGTCATCCTTATTCTAATGTAAGGCAGAAATAATTGATTGAGGATGGTATGAAATCTTTCACTTGCTAAAGAGGTATGGCAATTTTATTTCCCAAATCAAAAATATAAACCCCTGGTCTCGCTTTGCCTAGAATTTTTTAATAGCTAAAATTTATAAAGTACTTTATTCTTTTCAATGAACTTCACACATATCTCATTTTATCCTCACAACCACCATGGAAGGCCAGTGCTATTATTATGAACCATTCATTCAAAAATTTTAGTCATCCCACTCCAAGATAATCCTTATTTTTTGAATTAATGTCACTGTAGACATTGAATAATACAGAATATCTTTTGTAACCTTCTACTTAGTGATTTCATATTATTAACATCTTCAATGTGTATTAGAGATTTAAAGTATGTACTTTTAAAACTCATTGGATTATGGCTGATGGGGACCTCAGAGAGATTTTTAGTTCAATCCCCTTTTTTGCAGATGTACAAATTGAGGAGGTGGACTGATTTCCAAAATTCACCCAGGAAGTAAGTATGAGAGGTAGGGTTTAAACCTACAACCTCCAATTCCAGACCCAGTGCTTTTTTCACTACATAATTTTATTCAACTCATAGCTTTAGCTTTTATAACATATTATAACCTATTGCTCCCCTAGATTCACTCAGTGCTTTGGTCAGAGGGGATAAAGCCAAAAAAACCACTCACATAGTTTTGTTTTAGCAATGGTTACTATCCTCTAGATGCAGTACAGCAAAAAAAGTATTCCAAAAGCTTTTGATTGAACTTTTCAGTAGAGGAGGCTTCTATCAGATGTATCTATTTAAATGTTTTGGGAAACTGACATTAAGTTTTCTGATGTGCCTAAAAATTATTTTTAAAACTGTTCTAAAATACATAGTGTATGTCTATGCATTTTAAATATGAAACTTAAATCTATGAGTGGCAAAAAATAATGTGTATCAAGCTTAATTTAAAAATGACAATGAGCATTTTGTTGAAAAAAACTTGATTGAATACTGTCTTCCTCACTAGTTATTTAAATTATGACATAAATTGATTTTTACTTAATTTAAATAAAAATTCATTCCAAGTCTTGGGCCCCTTATGTAAATGTCTTTGTTTCATGTCTATTCTCTTCTGTTAATGAAATCTGCTACATATTCAAACTGTTCTCCCACTGATGGAAATCTATTCTCTTAAACCAGTTTACAAAATAACAAAATTTGGCAGAAGGCCCAGTCAAAACAATAGTGGCAATGTTTCATGCAGATAACTCTTTTTGAAACATAATATTTCATGTATTTTCATTAGGGTTGCCCTAAAGTTATGAGGCCCTTAGGTGACAACTGTCACAGAAAGCTTTTAACTGTACTTCATCCCAGGTAGCATAAGGAAGACACAGAAACTATCTTGCTGCAATTTGAAGGCGCTTCCTAATTCTAAATTGAAGTCAAAAGGTTGGATCACCACCTGAAAGAACGTAGCAGAGACAACATAAAGCAAGTTGTCTTTATTGAGGGGAAATATTTATAATAAGATAAGCAATTAGAGATGATTAGAACTATTTTGCAGGAGGCTTGGTGGAAGAGGGAACCAAAACCTGTAAATTCTCATGAATTTTTATAAGGTTCTTATCTGGATCAAGCAGTACCAGGAAAGGAGAGGTGGGTAGGGGGAGGGAGGAATAAAGCATTGAGCCAGGACCTGGTGTATGGATCAAGGTTCAGAGATGACTACTAATTGGAAAAGGAATTTTTAGCCAACCTGAAAACTTTTTTTAATAGAGTGACTCAGATGATTTGAGCTTCTCCCATGTCTTTTTCATTTAGCTTGTTAGGGAGACCATGGAGGTACTTGCAGAGATCAGTGTTATCACCAGAATCAATCTGAACAGCTTTAAAGGAAACTAAAGGAAATACTACCTTCCCTGATTACAATAGGATCAGAGTGCTTTAGACTATCATCAATAATGGAGAGGGTGAAGAAATTAAAAACAAAACAAAACAACCTTAGCCTTCTCAAATTTAGCCTTAGCCGTTCTAAGAATTGTTATTATAAGATTGACCACTGCTTCTCAATCTATTTGACATCAGAGCCCTTATTGGTATTCCTTAGGTTTCTGTCCTAGGCCTTTTCTATTCTTTATCTACATTTCTCTCCATTGGTAATTTCAGCAATTCCTATGGATTGAATTATTACCTCTATGCCATTAATTCCCAGTTGGATATATCTAGCCTCAGTCTATCACTTGAACTTTAGTCCCACATACTCAATTACCTATTGCACATTTCAAAATCAGTTTCTTAGATATGTCTTAAACTCAACTTATCTAAAACTGAACTCATTATCATTTCCCTTAAACACCCCCTTTCTTCAAACTTTCCCCATTTCCATTGAGAGTCCCACCATTCTTGCAATGTCCCCAATGATCATCTCTTCATTACCTTGGACTCCTCAGTCAACCACAACCCATATACATACATACACACACACACACACGTATATATGTATGTATGTGTATACATGTATATGCATATATGTGTGTATGTGTAGATATATGTATGTGTATGTATTTGTGTATGGTATATATGTATATATGTATGTGAATATGTATGTATGTGATATATGTGTATATATATATATATATAATCAATTGCTTAAACTTGCTGTTTCTATTTTCTTAATATATCTTGTATCTTACCTATTCTCTCTATTCATACAGGTTTTGACACTCACCTTTTAAAAAATTCAGGTCTTGGTCACCTATTGACTAGATTCCTGCTCATCATTTTATCTCTGTCAAACCTCTTCCCAACTCCAGTCTATTATAAACACTGATGTTCCCCTGCACCAAAGAAAATCCTTAAGCACAGATCTCATCATGTGACTCCCTTACTCAATGAACTCTAATGATTTTCTATTGTGTCTAGGGAAAAAACAACACAAACTCTTCTGTTTAGCTTGGAAAACCCTATAATATGATGCTTCAACCTAACTTTCTAGCCCCATTGGGCATTACTCCTTTTCCTATCCTGTATAATCTGTCCAAACTGCCCTCTGTTTCTCATGTACAACACTAGGCTTCCCTTCTTGTCTTTGAACTACCCATTATCCATAAATAAGAATGCACATCCACTGCCTCATAAATTCCCTTTGTTTTTAAAAATGCCATTCAGATACCTTCTGCATGAAACCTTTCCTGACCCTGGTATATCATTATATTATATATGAATACATAAAGATTTATATTTATATCATTATATATATATGCATATATGCACATGAAAATTGTACATGCATACATACACACATACATATATACATTCATACTTTTTTCCTATGTAACTGCTCATTAAGAACAGGGATTGCTTTATCCTTTGTACTTGTACCTCTAGCAAATAGCATAATGCTTGGAAAATAATTTGTGCTTTAAAAAAAAGTGATTGATTGTCTATGGTTTAGATGAGCACATCAGTACTCTCTTTTTTCTTTATCCTATGCTGTTGTCTACCATTAAAATTATTTCAAATATGGAAAACAACCAGAAATTGCAAATGTTATAAAAATATATTTACACAATTTGTCACTTCTCATTACTCCTGAGAGTATTATTTTGCTTCCAGATTTTCTCCAGAGAATGAATTCTTTTCTCATTCCTTATCTACAGGAGCCTCATTCACTATTTTCTTTACTTTACAAGCTATAGATAATTAAAATTGATTTATAAGCAAATATTTGCATGTCTGCTGTCTATTCCATCCTATTTTTATTGACTCTGAAAGGAAAGGTTGGTGATACACAATGATACTCTGTTACTGTGAGCAATTAAAATGTTCCAGTAGTTGTGTTTCTGATGTGATCTTGATCTACTATTGTCAACTGAAGGATAGATGTGTCCCCAGAGTTCAGCATGGTCCTATTATTTCACCCATGTCTGCTAATATTAATATAAACAGATTTAGATGGGTTTTAGTTTTTTCTATCTCTCATCAAATTGTTGCATGCCTTGTATTTAGGCCCTGAATATTGATAATGGCTAAGGCATTAAACAAAAGGATAAAGGGAATAGGAGTGTAAAACTTTATTTTTTGCTAGATTAAAAAAGGAAAAAAGGATTAATACAATTTGACAATTTATTGTACTTTTTATATACATTACATTTTATCTGATACCCTCTTATATGCTGGGGCGGAAAGGAAGGATATGTAAGTACCTTAACTGCATACAATGAAATCTGATATTTTAAAAGGAGGGTTTTTTTTTTCTATTTTGCTCAGAAAACATTCAATTTATTATTACCAAATACACTTCTAGCATATTTTTCATCTACTGAACTACTGATTCGATTTATCATTTGTTTTTTAAAGCATAAAGTACCATATGTTTGTTGTTCTCTGAGGATCTCTAGCCCTGTAAGCAGCTGACTCAGTTCAGACAGAGCTTGCAATGAAAAGGAAAGTTATTTGCTGGGAGGTAGAAGCTAAAATGTATTTTGCATAGAACCATACAGAGATTTACAAACAGTACTTGCAATTCTTTTGTTGGAGAGCAGACTCTGAACATACCTACACTCCCGATTTATAAGCTTGGGCTTATATGTTCATCATCAATATATCTCTGTGCTAGTAGCAACTGGGATCACACAGCAGAATGCTGCAGTCATCACCTCTCTATCTAGGTTTCTACTTACTTAAAGATGAAACTTTTTTCTCATTAAAGGAAACAGATGGCTACCGTTACCTGTACTTAGCTAGTTCATACTTCCATGAGCTTGTCACTTTCTCCCTGCAATTGTATCTATTATGCAAGTTTTACATTAGTGCCTTATTCCCTTGAGCATCTATACTTGTATGTGAGTGATCGGGATTTTAGACTGGCATTTGACCAGTCTATTTAATAAAAAAGTAAAAAAAGACCAGAGGCAAATATATCGGTTGGCTTGAACCATTTACACATACCCATTGGCTACACTATTTATGTCAGTATATTAAGAAATTACTTTGGCGAGACTGCAGGTATGCTATTAATATTGTTGTTGGTGGTGGTCTTTTCTTCTTAAAGAGGACCATATGAAACTGGGGTGATTTCATGACTTCCACTGAATTGGATTTAAGTGAGAGAAGGCTGTGTTAGGTCACCAACCTCACTCTATCCTCCAGAGCCTTCTGGGCCCTGGATGTTTCTAAGGCAATAGGGGTAAAGTGACTTGTCCAGGGTCACACAGCTAGTAAGTATCTGATGTAACATTTGAACTCAGGTTCTCCTTACTCCAGGGCTAGTGTTTTATCTACTGTGCTGCCTAGTTGCCCCTATGCTTTTAAAAAGGATTCAAGCAGTAGACATGCCTAGTCCTTGTCATCAAGAGACTACTTAATTTTTGTCAATAACAAAGCTTGTAGAGAATTGAACCTACTCAAACTGCGGGAAGCTAGGCCCTGCAAACTTGAAACACTTGAGCACCCAGGTGGTAATCATGGAAGAAGCAGGGGAAGGGGGAATAAAACAAGCACCTAGTTTGCCACTAATGGAGTCAAATAAATAAGGGGTTATATAGAAGGGGCTAGGTATTAAAGATAGTGGGAATAGTGCCAAGGGTGACATGATGCTAAGATACCTGTGCTGTGAAAAACCACAAGAGTTCTTTTATGTCTCTACCTAAGGAACAGGAATACTAAGAGTATATAGGAAGATTCTCTTAACATTAAGACAACCATGGAGTGATGGACTCTTATGTCAGTTTGGAGAAGCCCTTGGACCTCTTCTCAGAAGAATGTTTTTAAATGCATAAAATAAAATGGAAGGTGACAAAGGATACCAGTTACATAGGAATATGGACATAAAATACATCTTTAAAGGTTATTGGATTCTAGTTTAAGGATCTTTAGAGAGTGAATTTAAGCTTGTAGCAGGATTAAATAGTCCCAGGTATGGGGCTGAAGGGATACACCGGGCAAGGAGCTAGGCCAGTCATTACAATGTTCTCTCCAGAGGAAAAGAATACATTTTTCCTTGAAAAAACTTGATCCTACCAAGGCTTATTAATTTTCAATGATGCTAACATGGACATCTAAACAAATGTTTTGTATTGATGATCATTCTAAAGCAAACACCATTCATTCTGAACATTTATTTCCCTGCTTTGCATGCTTTATGGAGACATTGCTTCTCACTCAAGCTGACCCACTTACAGTTTGGTGTCAGCCTGTAAAAGATACTCAGCTGTGCTTCATATCTGGGCTGGCCTTATACAAAGGGGAAGATGGAAGTCTGTCAACAATCTGATCTGAATGGTTGATTCCAAACATTTGTCACTGCTTAAGAGTGCTATGGATTCAGATAGACAAAAATAAGAGTGGTGAGGAGTATGAAGGAAATCTTCAAATTACATTAATAGGCAACAGCTCTCAGAAACACATAGTTATAAAGTTGGGTCTGGGTAGAAGCTAATAACAGGTTAATAAACAGTCAGCACTGTACTTCACTCAGAAAACTCCAATGCTCATTCATAAGTCTCATTCCATTGCTGCACATACCTTCACGTGGACATACATGTACCTTGATAAACTACAGATGCTACTGAAATTATCTCATTTTCTAGGATTACTTTTGTGTTTTGATATTTTGATGGTGTCCTGAACATAAGGCCAATAAAGTGGAGGCTCATAATGATTTTTTTTAATCTATGATTTATTCACTGCCTCACATCCATATATTCATTCAACAAATATTTATTAAAGACCTACTATGTACTTAAGGAAAAAGATGAAATAATCCTTGTCCTCCACTTTACATTCTGTCAGGGAGAAACAATATTTTGTTGTTGTTGTTGAGGCAATTGGGGTTAAGTGACTTGCCCAGGGTCACAAAGCTAGTAAGTGTCAAGGTCTGAGGTCAGATTTGAACTCAGATCCTCCTGAATCCAGGGCTGGTGCTCTATCCACTGTGCCACCCAGATGCCCCCAAGAAACAATATTACTACCAATACAATTCACACAAACACACACACAGACATTAAATACAAAGCAATTTAAGCAAAAGGTAGGGAGAAACAATAGCAACTAGGAGAGATCACAATAGGCCTTGTTTGGACAAACAAACAAATTTGCATCTTATTCTACAGGCAAGAATGACCCAGTGTAGCTTCTGAGTAATGGACAGTGATTTAGACATATCATTTTCGGAGCTGTATGGAAGAAAGGTTGGAGAAAGGAGAAACTTGAGGCAGAGAGGCCTATAAATAGGAGGCCATTACAATAGTCTGGGTGAGAGGAAATTAGAGCATCCACTGGGGTGGTGGCAATGTAAATGGTGAGAATAGAACAGATGAAAGAGATGTCACAGCAGTAGAAATAACAAATCATATTAACTGATCAAATGAAGAATTGAGAATGCTTCTGAGGTTGAAGGCTGAGTGACTATGAAACAGAAATATGCGAGATTGTGAGAACAGAACTTCTTTTGTTTCTTGGGTTGTTTTTTTTTGGGGGGGGGAGGAAGGATGAATTCTGTCTTAGATGTATTGAATTTGAGCTACTTAAATAAAGATGTACAATAGCTAGTTGATGATGTGCCACTGGATTTTAGAAAGAGGCTAGGGCTGGATAGATTGATATATTGATCCATCAGTTATACAAGTGAAAAAATAAAAGATCTGTAAAATGAATGTGTGTAGTGTTATGTACCAGGACTACAATGCTGATGCTGTACTGAGAATAAGGAACATAAGATCTATTCATCTTGACTTGCTGGCATGGGGGTGTTTTCTGAAGGTCACATAGTACTTGACTTGAATCTGCACTAGTATATATAACATGAAACTAAACTTCTCTAGTATTGGATCTATGCATAACTGCAAAATGACTGATGGAACTGAATCACTTGCCTTTTAGGACCAATGAAGTTATGCATAAATGGACAAACACCTGTCCCAAGGAGTAATATTATAGGAAGAAATCTAATATTGGATAAAAATTGGAAGAGAAAGGTTCCAGGAGCAGAGCCAATATGGCAGAGAAAAGCTAGGAAGTTGCCTGAGCGTTCCCATATTTCCCTCAAAAACAACCTTAAATCAAGGATCTAAATAGATTGTGGAACTACAGAACCTACAAAAAGAGAGACATAATCGTCCTACTTGAGATAATTTAGAAGACTTCAGGAAAGGTCTGTCTCACCTGGGTGAAAGGGGAGAGCAGCTCAGCACTACTTGGCTCAGCTAGCAGCTCAGCTCAGCACAGGTCGGCTCAGTGGGCAGCTCGACACTGCTGCAACTCGACACAGCTGAGAGTGGGGCAGCAAAGAGTGGTGCAGCTGAGAGCAGTAAGAAGCTTGCAACAGTGAACCCTGTGCCCCAAGAGCAGACTTCAACTTTATAAGTTTAAAAATAGGCTACAGGGGCGGCTAGGTGGCGCAGTGGATAGAGCACCGGCCCTGGAGTCAGGAGTACCTGAGTTCAAATCCGGCCTCAGACACTTAACACTTACTAGCTGTGTGACCCTGGGCAAGTCACTTAACCCCAATTGCCTCACTAAAAAAAAAAAAAAATTAAAAATAGGCTACAACATGAGTAGGACACAAAAAAGATGGAGCAGCTAGGTGGCATAGTGGATAAAGCACTGGTCCTGGATTCAGGAGGACCTGAGTTCAAAAACCGGCCTCAGAGACTTGACACATAGCAGCTGTGTGAGCCTGGGCAAGTCACTTGACCCTCAATGCCCCATGAAAAAAACAAACAAAACAAAAAACACGAAAACAAACAAATGAAAAAGAAACAAAAAAAGAACCTTACAATTGACAGCTTCTATGGTGAAAGGGAAGATCAAAATTCAAACTCAGATGATTTTGTCAAAATGTCTACAAATGAAGACTCAAGGGGGAAATAATCTTGTCTCAAGATGAAAAAGCCTTCTTTTAAGAGCTCAAAAAGGCTTTTAAAAACCAAATGAGAAGGGGCAACTAGGTGGCCCAGTGGATAAAGTACCTGGCCTGGAATTCAGGAGTAGCTGAATTCAAATCCTGCCTTAGACCCTTGACACTTAGTAACTGTGTGACCCTGGGCAAGTCAGTTAAATCCCATTGCCCCACAAAAACAAACAAACAAAAAACAAATGAGAGAAATAGAAGAAAAAATGGAAAAAGAAATGAGAGTTACACAGCAAAAAGCACAAAAACTATCTGAAGAAAACAATTCCTTAAAAAATACAATTGGGGGCAGCTAGGTGGTGCAGTGGATAGAGCACTGGCCCTGGAGTCAGGAGTACCTGAGTTCAAATCCAACCTCAGACACATAACACTTACTAGCTGTGTGACCCTGGGCAAGTCACTTAACCCCAATTGCCTCACTAAAAAAAAAAAAATACAATTGGCCAAATGAGAGAAAAAAAAATGGCCAAATGGAAAAAGTTGCAAAAGCTTACTGAGGAAAATAATGCCTTAAAAATTAAAATTGGGCAGATGGAAACTAATAACTTCACAAGACACAAAGAATCTGTTAAGTAGAATCAAAAGAGAAAAAAATAGAAGAAAATGTGATATATCTCATCGGAAAATCAACTGACCTAACCTGGAAAATAGATCCAGGAGAGATAATCTGAGAATTATTGGACACCTGAAAAGCATGATCAAGAAAGGAGTTTAGACATCATATTCCAGGAAATTATCAAGGAGAACTGCCCTGAAATTGTAAAATCAGAGTATAAAATCATCATTGAAAGAATCCACCGATCACCTGCTGAAAGAGACCCCAAAAGGAAAACCTCAAGGAATATTGTTGCCAAATTCCAGAATTATCAGTTGAAGGAGAAAATACTCCAAGCAGCCAGTAAGAAACCATTTAAATATCATGGAGCCACAGTCAGGATTGTACAGGCAGCTTCAACATGAAAGGATCACAGTACTTGGAATATGATATTCAGGATGGCAAAGGAGCTTGGATTACAACCCATAATCAACCACCCAGCAAAAATGATCATTCTCCTTCAGAGGAAAAGAAGGACATTCAATGAAATAGGGAACTTTCCAAGGTTTCCTGAGAAAAAGACCAGAAATGAATAGAAAATTTTATCTCCAAATACAAGACTCAAGTGAAATATAAACATGTAAACATAGGCATGTGTGTGTGTGTGTGTGTGTGTGTGTGTATGTGTGTGTGGAGAAGGTTGTTCAATGATGTTAAACTGCTTGCATCCCTATGAGGGAGGATAATACTACTAACTCTTGGGATATGTATCTCTGTTAAGGTATTTTTATTAAACTGACTTTGATGTGATGATATAAAGAAACTAAAGATCCAGAATAAAAGAGGAATAGGGGGAGGAGAGGAAGGGGGAGGTGGAATAGGCTTAATTACAGCTTATGAAGAGGTACAAAAAGAACCCATTACATTAGAGGGAAAGAAGGATGGGGTGAGCATTGTTTCAAACTTACTCTCATCAGATTTGGTTCAGGGAGAGAATAAAATACACTCCCATTTGGATAAAGAAACTTAGCTTACTTTTTAGGGAAACAAAAGGGGAAGGGAAAAAGGGTAGTATTCATAGAAGGGAGGGCAGAAGAGGAGGGGGAAGGAAAAAGAAAAAGAAGGGGGCAGCTGATAAAAGGGAGAGCAGATTGAGGGAGGCAGTGGTCAGAAACAAAACACTGGTCAAGAGGAATGGGTTGAAAGAAGGGAAAAAAGAATATAAACAAAGAGGAAAAGAGGTTGGAGGGAAATAAAGAGTTAATAATCTTAACTGTTAATGTGAATGGGATGAACTCTCCCATAAAACAAAAACAAATCGCAGAGTGGATTAAAAATTAGAATCCTACAATATGTTGTGTACAAGAAACACATTTGAAGCAGAGATACACACAAAGTAAAGGTAAAAGGTTGGAACAAAATATATTATGCTTCAGCTGATATCAAAAAAACAGGAATAGCAGTTCTTATTTCAGACAAACCCAGAGATAAGGAAGGAAACTACAACTTGCTAAAAGGTATGATAGAAAATGAAGTAATATCAATACTAAACATGTAAGCACCAAGTGGTATAGCATCCAAATTCTTAGAGGAGAAGTTAAATGAGTTATAAGAGGAAATAGACAGCAAAACTATACCAGGGGGTATCTGAACCTCCCCCTGTCAGAATTAGATAAATCTGACCACAAAATAAATAAGAAAGAAGTTAAACATGTGAATAGAATGTTAGAAAAGTTAGATATGATAGATGTCTCCCCATCATTATGGATCTATTAAGTGTCAGAGATAGGATACATAGCAAAGTGAAGTTGTCTATCCAGTTAAAGATGATGCCTTCCAAGAAGGAGAGAAAACTACTTCTATGCTCATTCTTTTACAATTTATACCAGTCTCAAATCTGCTTTGGAATTCTTTTCCAAGGAGAATTGTGTACAGTATTATGTAGCTGTGTGTCCAGAGATAAAGTTTTCTTGCTCAATGTTTATGGCAGCAAGCTGATCTTCAAATGTGTGGAGAAAAAAATTGGGAAATGAGAAAATCCATCTGTCACTATAGATTGCATATTACATTGTGTCACTTGCATTCAACTTGTTTTTCCATTGTTGTTAGAATATCAGCCTGATCCATGTCTCCAGGACAATTAATTGCCTAGCATCTCAGATTGGCTGTTACGTTGAACTGAGGGGGTGGATAGAATAAAAGATGCCTTAGGAATTCAGGTACTTGTGATTTATCACCATGATATACTCTCCTCTGCCCAACAAATACTTTTTTTTGTTGAAAAGTTACATTATTATTATATTAGTTTCCCATATTTTACATAATGCATCTATAATTTTTTCATGTGACCATTTCAAGAATCAGCTATCTCTGAAGTCTTAGAATCTATTCTAATAATGACAATACTACAAAGGAGGCATTTTAGTTGACTTCACATAACCTGTTGATGGTACCTTCTTTTCAGTGAGAAGTGAGCATAAAGTCTTGATTGTTTTAAAACAAGTTCATATTGAATGAGGAATCTGCTGAAAATGGTCTGATCTCTCCTCTTCTAAGCCTCAGAAGGTTGCTAGGATCTTGCCCATACTCTTAATTCTCCCTTCATATTCTCTCTCTCTCCCTCTCTCTCTCTCTCTCTCTCTCTCACACACTCACACACACACACACACACACACACACACACACACACACCTTATGCAAATTTTTCTGTCTTAATAGGAAACAGAATCCCTGAGAATAGCAACTATTTCAGTTTTGTCTTTGTCTCCCTAGTTCTTGTCAGAGAGCCTCATCAACTTTCTAGTTGGTTAATTAAATACATTTGTGCAGATGGCTGACAAATACACACCATTAAGTCCAGTCCTATATCTGAAGTTTACTGATTTCCCTTTGATGCTTCCAAATAGCAATTTGTAAAACTGAAATTGTCTTCTCCCAGCCAATCTAGAACATAATATCCACTATTCACTCATTTAAATTCCTCTCCTCTTTCAATACCAAGCTCAGCTCCTCTGTTCTTCAAGAAGCATTGCCTAACCCTACCCATGTAAAGTAATATCTCCTTCCACATGTTTTTCTTAGAAAAACATGCCTTGTTATCTCCTTTAACACTATCCCTATATTTCTTATAAAATTACTATCACATATTATATCCCTCCTATAAAATTGTAAGTTATTTGATGGCAAGGCTCTATCATTTTTCATAATTTTAAAACCAACACCTATTAGAATGCCTTTCCCATAATAGTCACTTAGTAAATATTTACGTTCATTGAATTTATTGAATTGTGTACAAGTATCTAAGAGGAAGATCTATTTTGATCTGTCAAAAAGAAAATGAACCCAAGTGCTTATAGCTTGCATTGGAAACCTATATTCAAACAATTAAAACACTTCATCAATTATTTGCAACACTTACATGGATAAACACTACCCTTTCTCTCAGTTGGGTTTTAACATTTTGTTGTCAGGGTTTGAAGCACATTTTCCACTCTCATGCTTTATCACCCCAAAGCAAAAGACAATGCTTAAACCATGACACAGCTCATAAAGTTCAACTAAATCATATCGTTCAAACAGGTTGGTCAATGCTGTTTTTGAGGCTGATCATGAATTAACATGCTTCAACAACAGTAACCAGTCCTATTAAATTATTAAAAGAATGAGTTCTCAAAGCTTGCTTCAGTTATTTCTATCCAGAATAAAACACATAAGACTATCTGGGTAGAAAGGTATCTATATCAAAACTATTTTCACATGTGTGCATTTCAATATATGCATATATACACATATATAGATTAAACGACATGGACACATAATCAAATGTGTAAAATGTGTGTCTAATTCATATATGTATACATATACCCATGCTCCTGTTCCTGTACTTTCTCATTAGTAGTTTTTTTTTTTTCCTTCAGACATTAGTATTTGTCAACAACCATGGAGCTGGATCAATTTCAGCTCCTGTCACTGTAATAGCATTTATAGAATCTATCACAGAAGGTATATAAAATAGATGAACTAATAAATTCAACATGTTGATAAACTGAGAATTGACATTTCTCCCAGGGTGAGCTCAAAGCAGAATCATAAAAAGTTTCTCTTCTAGAGCCAACTGATATGAGTCTTTCAAGTATACTGCCTAAAGACTGAAAAGTCACAAAGTATAGAAAGCAAACATTCTTCTCTAGCAGCTGTAAGTGTGGAACTGGAGTCATATTATATTTATTCATCAACTAACATCCTCAAATAACTTGTTACTTAAAATTTTATTAGCTAAGAAAAGATATGTGGGGTATGTCAGGGGGTACAAAGATGGGAGTTCCTTTTGAGGTCCTGTAGATTAATGCTATACTTATTTTTAGGATAAGATTTTTTGTGAGAAATTGTTGAAGGATTACTTTGATATTGAACACAAGGATAGTGATAAAAAAGAAAATATAGTTCAACCATTTGCTTTTTGTTCTCTGGAGGCAGTGGTGGTGTACTGGCCTGGATTCAAGAAGACCTGAGTTCAAATGTGTTCTCAGACATTTACTAGCTGTGTGACACTGGCCAAATCACTTAGCCTCTGTTGGCTTCAGTTTTCTCAACTAGAAACATCAGGATAATAACAGTTCTCAGAGTTTTTGTGAGGATCAAATGACATTATACTTATAAAATTGCTTAACACATTTCCTGGCACATATAAGGCACTATACAATTGTGTATTCTCTTCCCGTCCCCTTCTCCTTGCTCTCCAATTTGAAAGGAAGGGGAAAAAAAAACAAGACAAAGTGAAATTAGTAACAGGGAAGTTAGCCCATAACAAGCATACTCAATTTGTTACTGAAAAAACTGTTTGAAATGAGTCAAAAATTTCAGTGAGTCATAATAAGAACATTTAAAATACATTATTTACTTTGCTAAGAAGCACTACATATCTTTATATTGATGTTAATTCTATGTGATTAATGTGATTTCTACATAGAAGTAGAATGAGTTTCTCTAGCCTATAAGAAGTAACTATAGAAAGGCAGTAAATTTATTTTTGAGTTAAATCAATTATGTTTGCTTAGGAGGGAACTTAAATTGTGAATTAGTGGTGAAATTGGTAAAGTATATTTATTCTTAGAAAAGCAATGCATTGTTAAACATTTTTTCTTTTATTTCAAGTACAAAAAATTAAAATCAGCTAATAAATACATCATATGCTCTATATAATACAAAGAAAAAATATTATCCATTTCCTTTAAAACAAGCTTATATGTATTCTTTTTACAAGATTTTTTGTATTTTAGGTACAAATGAGGCCTAGAAAATTTTTCCTTTACACAATTCATTCAGTTTTTTGGAAGTTTCTATTATGAAATTAGGCCCAGAATCTTGGTGTTACAGGATACCTAGAATACAAATCATTTAGGGAGTAGGGGATAGGAGCAAATAAACTTTTAAAAAACACTCAGCACAGTAAATCCGTTTGATGAAGCAGGTACCAAAAGAACAAGCCAATGGAACTACTGAACCACTTACAGTGACCTTTGAAAGAGGCTGGAGAAAAGGAGAAGTGCTGCATTACTGGAGAAGAATAAATACTCTTTTTCAAAAATCTTTTCACAGAAAAATAGATCAGCTACTCAATTCTTACAAAAATTATTTAAAATACTATTAAAAATATGGCTAGGGACTATTTAGAAAAGCAAGTGCTGATCATCAAGTGTGAGCAGGGCTTCATAAATAACAGGTTATACAAAATTAAGATAATTTCCTTTGTTGACATAGTTACTAGATGGAGAGGCAGCATGCCATAGTGGACAGAAGGCAAATCTTGGAATCAGGAAGACATAGGTTCACGACCTTTCTCTAACATGTATTAACTGTATAGCAATTGGCAATTCCTTTAAGTTTTCCATATCACCAGCCAACTCAAAACCGTAAATTATAAAAAATAAATATTGATCATTTTCTCACTGGAAGTTTCCTACATGGTTAAGTCATATACTAACATCAGAAAGAGAAAACAAAACAAAAACAACAAAAAAGCAAAACAAAGCAAAAGAAAAGATTGTTAGTTTGGGGGAATGATTTGGTTTGTCTAGAATTTAGTAATGAATTTGATAAAGTTTTTCATGATGTAACGATTGGAATGATGCCACCTGCTGGAGACTTACTGCAGGAAAGCTCCGCCATGAGGAGAAGGTGCCTGAGGGCAAGGCATATGGCTTTTCTTTGGCATCAGGAAGTGACATTTGCTAGTGGGAGGAAGAGGGGGAAAAGCTGGCTGGCTGTCTCTCTCTGTCTCTCTGTGTCTCTGTGTCTCTGTGTCTCTGTGTCTCTGTGTCTCTGTGTCTCTGTGTCTCTGTGTCTCTGTCTCTCTGTCTCTCTGTCTCTCTGTCTCTCTGTCTCTCTGTCTCTCTGTCTCTCTGTCTCTCTGTCTCTCTGTCTCTCTCTCTCTCTCTCTCTCTCTCGTCAGGACTCTGGTGGAGAGCGGAGCTAAAGATGCGCTCTCCCTTTAATAGATAGATGAATCTAGGCCTTTCTCTCTTCACCAAATTCTTATTCTCCTTAATAAATGCTTAAAAGTCTAATTCTCTCTAAAGCTTATAATTTATTGGTGACCTATTTTAGACAGACTAGCTAGAATTTTACCCCCTTACAATGAGAACAATATAAGCTAGATGGAAAGTCTTTAAAAATTCAGAGCAGTATGTACTTATTCTAGAGAATTGTAAAGAGCATTTAGAAAAGGAGGATGCCAAACTCACAACTATGATTTGGGAATATCACTTGGACAGCTTTGTGAGAGATAGATTGAGAAATAAGAGAAATATAATGCAAGGAGACAAATGAGGATGCTATTATAATAGAGGAAATGAACTAGGGTGGTTATGATATGACTGGAGAAAAGATAGTTGTTAGAGGCTTTGGAGGTAAAATCAACAAGACTTAGAGGAGAAGGGATAATGTAACAGGGGCAAATGACTAAGGTTTCAGTCCTTGGTGCGTGGAAAGATATTGGTCCCATCACCAGATTTTTTTTTTAAATTTACACCACCAAAATCTAGTTGACTAATTTGTTTCCTGTGTCACAACTGTAGCTCTGTTGTTTCTTTCTCTAGCATTGTAGTTATGAACAGAACACAATTCTAACATAACTTCCCTCACTCTCTTAGTACACCCAATACAAAGTCACTGAAATATGACCTGAGAGAACATCAATTTTGGAGTACAAATAGCTCTATAATAAGTTAATAGTTTCTTTCCATGAATGGCTGCCAGGAATTGTCAGGTACCTATAGTGAGAGCCAAATGTACTTTGGGGAAGAATGTGCAAGTCATTTTGGAGGAAAATGAATGAGATTTGGTAATTAGGTTAATATCAGCTATTAGGGAGTAAGGGACGGAAAGTGAGGAGTTAAGGAAATCTCTGAGGTTTTGACCTGAGGGACTGGAAGGATGGTGGTAACTTAGATAGAAGCAAGAGTGGGAGCAGTTAAGAAGAAGTAGGGATTTGGAAGGAAATGTAATAAACTCAATCTGAGAAATGTTGAATTCAATGTGTATGTGGGCTGTCTAGTTTGAAATGTCCAATAGGTATTCAGTAGTGTAAGACAGGATCTTAAGGAGAAACATAATATACTGATTTGAGAATTACCTCTATGGAGGTAATTGATCCCATGAAAGCTGCTGAAATCACTCAGAAAACAGTAGAGAGAAGGGAAGAAGTCCTGGAACTAAGCCTTGAATAGAAGCTCAGTTAGGGTTTCTGATATGCATGATCATCCAGCAAAGGAGAATGAGGCATCTTCAGATAGGTGAAAGGAGACAGAAGAAAGAAGAGTCATAAAAAGCTTAGACGGGAGAGGATTTCCATGAGGACAGGTGAGCTACCATGTCTTGTGCTGCTGAGCAATCAAAAAGGATTAGAATTGAGAAGAACTATTACATTTGCTAGGGATAGCTAGGCAGTACTGGATAGATTGCTGGAGTCAGGAAGACTCCTCTTCCTGAGGCCAAATCTGCCCTCAGACACTTACCACCCATGTGACCTTGGGAAAGTCACTTACCTGTTTGCCTCAGTTCCTCAATGATAAAATGAGCTAGAGAAGGAAATGATAAACCAATCTAATATCTTTACTAAGAATTCTGCTGCCCATAATGGGGTAATAAAGTTGAACATGTCTGAATTATATGCATACGTGTATATATATATATATATATATATATATATATATATATATATATATATGTGTGTGTGTGTGTGTGTGTGTGTGTGTATGTGTGTGTGTATGTATGTATATATATATACACACAGAAATACATATTCATATGCATATACTTATATAATATACATATATGTGTGTATGCATAGTATGTATATATTTATCTATATAATATTTTATGTATTTATATAATACTTTGCAAACCTTAAAACACTAGGTTCATGTTACATGTTTTCTATTATATTCTTTCTTTCCTTCTTTCTTTTTGTTGGCCAATGAGGGTTAAATGACTTGCCCCGAGTCACACAGCTAGTAAGTGTCAAGTGTCTGAGGCTGTATTTGAAGTCAGATCTTCCTGAATCCAGGGCTGGTGCTTTATCCACTGCACCACCTAGCTGCCCCAAAACACTAGGTTTAAATGTCTGTTATTTGCTGAAGAAAATATGATCTGTATTGCCATTGATATTTTTGGATAGAAAACATAATGGCATAATGTTTTTACTTCAAATTTGTTTGCATTTTAAAAGTTGCTAAGGAAATTTGGAATGCTAGCATTTAGGTCAGCTATTATTAAAAAACAAAACAGAACAGAACAACATATAACAAAACAAAAATTATAGGCCTGGTTCTAACAATGAAGAGAGTTTCTCTTTATTTTCCTTCCTTCCTTCCATCCATCCTTCTTTCCTTGCCTTATTATAACTTTCAGGTTTTTAATATACTAATTAGTACACCAGACAAGGATTTAGCTGAAAGATTTTAGTGGTCTGGAGGACCTAGTTAGTTTAATTCTTTTGACAAATATGCTTAGACTATATTCTGTTTGAATAATCACCTAATTAGCAGAAACTTACAACTTCCTCCAATAACAATTGTGCTGCCATAGTGAATAATACTTTTAGGGGAAAATAATCTGACTTTTACTGTGTTCTTCAGAATTCTCAAATAAGAATTGTCACAAGTGATATTGTCATCCATGATATAAAGTAAATCTCTTAACATAGACTTAGTGTCCTTCTTCAGGCTAACAGTAACTTCTTTTAACTTCAGAGAGAAACTGGCCAGCAAAAAGGAAAAAGAAATAGATGCAAGCTTAGGAAAGTTTGCTCTTCCTACCTCCATACTAATTTAATTAACCCTTACTAAAAAAAGTTTCCTAAATATCCTTTTGGTTGAATAGCATAACTGTCTTATGAGTAGAGTAATAATAAAAATGATTATTGTATGTGAGTGATAAAAGAACCCTAAAGAACTGGGTGCCTGAGCCAGCACCAAAACAACACTGACATAGCATCTTTCAACATCAGTGAGTCTTTTCTCCTGAAACCTATTTTTATGTAAACCTTCCAGATTCCTATTCCTATTCTTAGGCAGCATTGATGATCCTCCTTTTTGGCTCTTTCCCATGGCTCCAAAAGTCACTGAAGTAAGTTCAGGGTCATCCTTTCCAAATATTAGAAACTAAAGATAAAGTTGTGGCAAAACAAATGTTTATTCACCACACTAGGTCGTTCTTTTTGGGAAAAATATTGTACTTCATGGCAGGCCTAAATATATAGCATTATTATAGAAAAAGTTAAGCTCCCTAAGTTAAAGTGGCATAATTGCTTGCCAACAAAAAATAGTAGGGGGACTTTTACAAAACATAAATGTAGTAGCCAGAATCAAATTTAGTGAATGCTGCCCACATAGATTATAATTCTAGATGCAAATGACTTGACATTATTATGAATAGAGATAATTTACATTTTACTTTTGGAATTGTAATTAAAAGAAATGAGGAAAGTTTAAATGTGTCTTCACTTTAAAATGCCTTCGGGTCAAAACACAACATCATTAATAATATTCATAAATATTTTAAACAGTGATGATAATATATCAAAATATGAAAAAAGTTCTTTGAATTTACTGGAATAAAATGGTTGAATAAAAGAAAGGTATAATAGCTGTTTTTAGAAGAGTGAACTTATTTTATTTCCCGGATATTACTATACAGTCCTTATTCTATACAAACTAGGGGAAAACAAACAAACAACTTAATCCACACCTAAGATTATGAGTGTAACTGAATAATTAAAAGATGTTTTAAAATCTTCTTATTCTTCTATGAAAATATTTGATGTTTAAAGTACTCCCATATTTGTTCTCAAAAAACAAAGGAAAAAAAGAAAGAAAAGAAAAAGAACCCTATCCTTTAGAAATGTGAAATGTCAACTTGGAACAAGATTTTGTGAAATCTGTAGGCCAACCATGCTTATCTGTACACAGGCATATACATATGGTTATGAAAGAACCCCCCCAACCCCTACCTATGAGCAGGAATCTTGCGGTTGCCCACAATCAGGATCACATCACAGAGCTGTTGCTGCTTCAAGTAGCTTTCCATCTTTCGGAAGGTTTGTTCAGCATGGTGAACCGCCTGATAGAATTCCTCAGAGCTACTGGAATCCATATCACTTTGGGGCGTCAGAGAATGGCTGGTTGCTGTCAGCCTGTGAATCACAAATATAAAGCAGTGTTGATCAAGTGACACCGAATGTTCAGACCTAATCACTTATTTCTAAAAGCTGATAGGCAAAATCAATGCATCTTTCTCTGCTTTTATCACTGCTAACACTAGACAGAAAAATCTTTTTTTTTTTTCCCCGTGAAGTTCAAAGGATTAACTTGAATAAGCAATAAAGGACCAGTAAAAGATCTATTTTTCTTGGCTGATGGAAATAACACATTTTCACATTGGTTCTGCTTACCTATAGGGAAATACTATGTAGTAAACTTGAAGTAACCAATAAGCAATTACCATACTCATCCTAAAGTTAATTGCTAATGTTAGTCCCATGTGTTATTTGGGAACAGTTAATTTCAATATACTTCTCATAATTGTGCTAAGAGATAACAATTTTATTGGTTATTGCACAAAGTGCTGCTTTACATAAGTAGGAACTTTTAACCCTGGGAGAAGTAGAGTTTTATTTTTTGAGGTTAACAATTAAATTTAACAGGGCAATATAGCCTCCTGACTTATCTCGATATTTAGCACCAATACTCCTGCAATCTTAGAATTAAGCTTCTGTCTTGACTCTTGTTATTAATAAATTTGTAAGACCAGATAGAAGAAAAACAGGGAAAGTATCTCTTTAATAAAAGGAAATAGTAACTTTAAAAAATAGATAAAAATGGGAACCAAGGGGACAATACACACTGATATGGTTTCTCAGTGGAGTGTAATTTTCACATTCCTGGAATGGCTAATTTAACCAAACCATATGAGCCTCCTGAAATTCTTAATGCTACAAATACTCCCAAATAAAATTGATCTAATACAAGATAAAAATCTTTCCACAGTAGCCTAACCCATTCAAAGTCTAACTTATATGAAACAGAATTTTCAAAAAAGCAGTCACAAATTGCCTTCATTTCCTATAACTTGCTTCACATCATCAGCTTCAGTTATCATATATCAGAAGTAAGATATTTCAAATAGTTTATCATATAGCAATAATGCAACATAGTCTCCAATGCTTGCACTTCCAATGTCAGAATTTCTCTTATGTTACTGGTGCCACCCAGGCTGAATTAAATCAGGAATGAAATAGGCTTAAAAAGTTTTCAACTGTCCCTAAGGATCAACTCTGCTCACAGGATAGAATCCAGTCAGATGAATGCCCAGCCATCAGGTGGTTCTGGACTACATACTCAGCCAGAGGATTCCGAAAAATTTTGTGGGTGGGAGGGTGGGAGTAAGGGAGACTTAAAAACCTAGTTCAACCTAGGTTTTAATTTTCTTTTTCTCTAATCATTCTGTAATGGGAATTTATGTTCAGGTACTGCGTAGGTTGGACTGGACGGTTTCTGAGCTAATTGACAACTTTGAGATTCTACAATCTTGGTTGACAATTATGAATTGCATTCCTCAACAAAAACCAACCAAACAAAAAAAAAAAAAACCTATTTCTCCCCATTTAATATTGAGGCTTAGATAAGTTAAGTGATTTGCCCATCTTACCCAAGTAATGGCATTAGTCAGTCAATAAGCATTTATTAAGCACCTACTATATGCCAGACACTAGTGGTAAGCCCTGAGGATACAAAGAAAAGAAAAAAACAGTTTGTGCCTTCAAGGAGTTCACAGTCTACTGGGGCAAACGTACATACAAGATAGACATAGGATAAGCTAAAACATTTGAATTAACCTCTACTCACTCTACATTCTGAATACACTTGCCAAGGGGCAGCTAGGTGGTGCAGTGGATAATGCACCGGCCCTGGATTCAGGAGGACCTGAGTTCAAATCCAGTTTCAGACACTTAAAACTTACTATCTGTGTGACCCTGGGCAAGTCATTTAACCCCAATTGCCTCACCAAAAAAAAAAAATACACTTGCCAGTACTACATATAGTCTGCTCTAATTTGGCTGTTTGCATAGACTTTTGGCATTGACATTAAAGCAAATTGTGAAAACTTGAGAAGTTTCTCTTTCTTCAAATTGGAATTGGAAATTATAGTATTTAATAAATAAGTGAATTTGAAGGTAATGTTAGTTTTATTTTCAAAAGTTTTTTTAATCCTTGGAGCAAATTTCAGTACTGGTACAGACTTTAAAATTTAAGCATGGTATAGACTCTTTAGGAAAAAATATAAGCATTATATTTCAGAATTATCATGGAGTTCTAAGGCTATGTAGATTCTTGCAAAATATTCAAAATATTTATTAAGCAATCACTGCATACAGAACTTTTAGAACTTAAGTATTAAAGGAATTATCAAGTTTAAATAAGGCAAATAAAGGAGCTCAAATAGTTTATACTCCATTTGAAGGATAAAAGGATTTAAATTGAACACAGCCTCATTGGCACCAGTGTATTAACAGTTTGCCAATAGCTTATTAGGCAGGGTACCAATTGTTTATAAGATCAAAAGTTTTAGAACTTCCTGAAAAGTATGCAAAATATTTCAGAATAAAATGGAAAAAAAAATCTGAATATAAAGGAGCAAATTTTCCCCAGTATGATAATTCTATTGTAATGGCCAGAAAACAAAGAGGTGACCTTAAAAAAGGAAATTTTATTTTCAAATTTTCTAGAATTGGATATACTTTCACATCCAAAAGTCAAATGAAACAAAGGTAATTCCCTTAAGGATACCCAAGGTTTTCTCATTTGAGTATCATTAAGGGCAATAAAGAGGGCAAGGGAGGACATGAATGATTTTGTAAATGATAGGTAAGAAAAAAATTAGCAAAATAAGTCTTTCAAAGATAATTTGTTTGAGTAAAGAATAAATGTCAACGGGAAACATTATTAGAAATAAAAATAAATATAAGATTCTCAAAAATAACCTACACTGTGAAAGTGAATCTATTTTAGTTATAGCATTTTATTTATAGCCACAAAAATATATAGATTAAACAGACTTTCAATGACTCCTGAGTGCTGCTACTAAAACCAACCACTTAAAAATTAGCTGAATAAAACCTAATGTAAATTACAATAAATAAAAACACAAAAACTATATTCCAGGTACCTAAAACCTATAATTAAAAATCAATGATAAATCTTACTAGAAGTTTTTTTTAATTAACTATTGTTTACTTAATAGACACAACAAAAAATGTCTACAGAATCTCCATTACTACCACATTTTGTACATTTTGAATCCCTAGTTTATAGTTTAAGTGGTCTATTATATTAAAATGATACAGATGATGCAGAAAAGACAAGCACTCCCTTTTCCATACACAAGACATTCTAGGTGCCAGGCATTAATGATGGGATTTGAAATTGTATGGACCCTCTGACGTTTAACACTAGAAAAATCCTACAGTAATGGACCTTTGTTTATTTATAGGTGTAGAAGAATGCAGTCCACTAGTTTCTGGTATTGTTTCTACAATCTAGTTGTTATGTACTAACACCTGAAGTCATCTCAAACTCCTTGGTTCCACCATCTTAATTGGGCTTTTTATTACTATTGACAGTTTCTTCTTCTCTATGAGTTCTGATATATTGTTTGATCTTTGTGGGGTAGTTTCTATTCCCATGGTGTTGGTACTATGCTGAGACTGTGCTACTTATAAAGTAGATGTTCTTTAAGCCTTGGCTGTTTATGGAGAAAAAAAAATTGTAGTTTTCTTGTTGTTACTTTAAGTGAATATAGAAGTTGTTACAGTCATGGAGAATGGCATACATTGTCTAAATATCAATAAGTGTAAGATCGAGCAAAATATTCTTGGATACACCTAACAAATATGGAGTGTGCATGTATGTGTCTGTGTGTATGAATGTGTGGAATATTATAGATAAGGAAGAATGTCGAAGGAGAGAGAACAATAATCAAGAAAGAATAGCATAGCATGTTTTATGACAGGTTTTAGTTCACACGAGAATAGGTTATTAGAAATAGCAACAAGTAGTAGCAATCTTAAGTTTTGTAAGAATGAAAAAGATCTAATGTTATTTAAGACTATATAAAACTATTTGCAAACTTTAACCTTCAAGCATCCATGATTGAGTAATTTAAGTCAACTTTCGATTCAAAAAACTGAAATACCTCTAAGGATTTGTAACACTAGGGGTCAATATAGAGCTAGATTTAGGAGAACAGGGTAGACAGGAAACAAATCATAGTCATTTCTCTTTCTTTCCTTCCAAAACCTCCCTGTAGAGCCCACAAGGAATGTCAGGGTCATTAGTCTTAAGGAGTGAAGAGTCACAAATGCTCTTTCAAGTTTTTGCTTTTGGGAGAATATTAAAAAAAAACAAAACAAAGAAAACCTGGAAAAATTGCTCAAAACATTTGTTACTAATTTGAGAGAGATATTCTAACAATAGAACCAGAAAAAAATTGCTATTCAATATTCATTTGTTTGGCAAGATACTAAAGTTATCCTATCTCCCACTCAGTCCATGAACAAAAGGATATGAGCAAAATCACATTTTTATAGAAAGAAAAAAAGTCACCATAAAGGAAACAGGTTAGTTAATAGTACAAAAACTAATTGAAAACTAATGCTTGTTAATAAATAAGCAAGTGGAGGTGAGAGGTCAGTTGGATAGAGATAGTTTGGATCATTATCATGACATTCCTCATAAGGCATCGACCCTGGCTAGAACTACTCGCCCACCCTGTCCAGATGCCAAAACAAAGCACAGGCCCTGTGCCTCTCCCCAGAGAGTCTAGGTCCTGGAAGGTAAACCATTTCTATGCTGCTGTCCTTGGTACTGCAGATGATAAAATTGTTCCCAGTCTGCTTCCAGCTACTTGTGACTACTGGGGCAAGGTGAATGAGTACTTCTCTACCCAACTCCCATAACAACATTTCTTCTTTGTCATGGTCCTTGACAAGCTCATTTTTCCATGTTTACCTAGAGAGGAAATTCTTGGCAAGAAGATGAGCTTCTCCCAAACTATAAACTTCAGAATGCTTAGTGAAGGCTTAAACTATTTCACCCATGAGGTCCTTATCAAAGAACCATGTTGAGGTCTGTCCAAACAGCTATTACATATCTCTCTATATATTTTTTCAACTTGCTGTGGATAATAAATCCAGAATTGTGTGGCCAACTCACTAATGATGAATTGACCTTGGACAATAGAATATGAGCAGAGTCAAGATACTTCATACCTTCTGCCTTTGTACTATTTTGCTATTTCTTTGGGTTCCCAACATCACCTTCAGGCATTGGAGTACGAATTTAATAGAGGATACACAGATAAATTTTTTTTAAATGACAAGAGGTTGAACTAGTGGGCTACTTCCACTAGATTATAAACTCTTCAAGGGTGGGGACTGTGTCTTAAATCTTTTTTGTATCCTCTAAAGAAACTATCACAGAACTATATTCATGGTTCATTTTTTTCTTTTGTTTTCTTTTTTAAATAGTATTTTTTCCAATTACATGTAATGATGTTTTTTACCATTTATTTTTATAAGATTTTGAGTTCCAAATTATTCTCCTTCCTCCCTTCTTTCCCACCCCCCCCCAAAAAAAACAAGCAATCTGATATAGGTTATACATATGTAATCATGTTAGATGTTTTTGCACATTGTTTGTTTTATGAAAGAAGAATCAGAACAAAAAGGAAAAACCATGAGAAAGAAAAAAAAACAACAATAAAGATGAAAATGGTATGCTTTTATCTGCAAGGTTTATTTCTAAGAATATTCATTGAGTGGAGTAGATAAGGTAGTAATAAGGGAGAAATCAAGGATTCTCAGCAGACAGAACCTAGAGGCAGTATGCCAGATGCTGTTGATGCAGGGAATTATAACTTGCTTAACATAAACATGGTCTCTAAAATATGATAGATAGATAAATGGATGGATGGAGATAGACTGTATTTTGACAAAATTGGTTTCCTTTGTAAATTTATGTATTTTAATTTATGACTTTAAAACATCATTCTGACAAGGGACCAACAGGCTTTGATCAGATGAGTTGCCAGATAAATCTAAGACAGAAAACTTAAGGACCCCTGGTACACTGTAAAGACCCAGTGACCTCTGAGGCCCCTTACAATTCTAAAATTCTGGGGGCAGCTAGGTGGCACAGTGGATAGAGCACAGGCATTGGAGTTAAGACCTGGGTTCAAATCCAGCCTCAGACATTTAACACTTACTAGCTGTGTGACACTGGGCAAGTCACTTAACCCCAATTGCCTCACTAAAAAAAAATAAATCTAAAATTCTGGAGTTCTGAAATAAAGTACAATTCTAAGTTAAGAAGAATACCCCCTCATTTTTTCTTGTTCTTATTTTTCTTCTTAATTAATGATAATCTTATAAACAGAAAGGACAGAAAATTGAGTTGGAAAGGCCTAGGTTCAGCCTCTAACTCTGACATTTGCTTCCTGTGTGACCATAGGCAAGCCACTTGAACTCTTTATACATGGGTTTTTTTAACTGTACAAAAGAGACCAGATAAGGTGGTTGTGAGGCTGTCATGAGTCTTTGGAAAAATCTTTGCAAACCATAAAGTTATAAATGATAGGTGTTAATGTTTTTGTTATAAAATTTTGGAAGAAAACATGACTGGGGGCATAATGGGTGGAAAAGAAAGAGTTCCAAAATAAAAGTCATTTTCCAAAATCTGAGATTGTACCTATATGTTTTTCACATTCACAAGGTTCCAGTCTTTAAGCCTTGCCATATTACATCTTGAAAAAGCTGTCACTATTCTGGAAGGTCAGGCTCTCTGTCACAGAGTGAAATTAGATTAGCTTGACTTGATTTGCTCTCTCCAACACCAGTGAAGGTTCCCTCCCCATCATAAACTGCTATTTCCTAAGTGTTTACAGATTTTTTTTCACAAATCCTCCCAACATCCTTAAATATGAGGTAGCATATATGAAGGAACTTCATTTTTTAAAAGAGGTGGAACCAGGGTCTCAAAGAGCTTAAATCATCATCAAAGACATTTATTAATTGCCTACTTCTATGACACATTTAAGAAAATGAGTTAAAGTAGAGCATGTAGTCCCTTAGTTTGAGAGGTTTGCTATGAGAACATAGCACAGCTTAGGTCTCTGAAATCTGCCATATTTTTTTAAAAATCTGTTTATCAGCCATTGCCACACATAAACACACAAAATACAAATAGATGGATGGATGGATGGTTGGATGGATGGATGAATGAATGGATAAATGAATGAAAGAATGAATGAAGTTTATGTTTTATAAAACAAGTGGAAAATATTGAATATAAAGAAGTGAAAAAGCTTTAAAAGTGATACCTAAAGAATTAAACTATTTTTAAGTTCTTAATTATATGCAATGCATTTCAATAGAAAGGATAATGCATGATTACAAGAGACAACTATAACAATGAAAGTGAAGAAAACCCTGAAGTGATGCATGTGATCTTGCAAAATCGAATGACTGGAAAAAGAAAATGCTTCTATATGCCAACGTAATTAATTAATTGAGGAATATTTTTAAAGGACAATAGAGACATGCATAGTGAAGTAGAAATAAGGAACTTTGAAGAAGAGGGATAAGAAAAAAAGTCATCACAGAATCCTATTGTAGGTAGAGAAAACAAGCTGTGCAAAAAGGAAGAGAGATGTTTGGTGGATAGTCACCATGCCCTATTGTTGTCTTCAGGATGCCAGGAGAGAGGGAGGAAGCATGAATGGATTATGATCTTAATCATGGGAAAAAATCTTCAAACTGATGGGATACAGATGCTTTTGAGTATTTTTAAATATACTTTTTAGGATTGTAGATTTGGACAGGAAGGGACCATAAACATCATATAATCTGATCCAGCTCTTGTTGGATCCCAGAGAACTGAGGTGATTTGCCAAACACCACAGAAATAGCAAATCAGAGAAACAGTGGCTCAGTCCTCTGACTCCAGAGCCAACATTCTTTCAACTATACAATAATCTTTCTAATACATTCAAAATAGCATCCATACAGAGTAAATTCAGTGGACTGCTAGAGGCAGCTTGTAATGGCTCAGGAGAATAAATCTTAAAATTGTAATGTGAGAACTTATGTCTGGGAAATTGACAAACACTTCAAATAAGCACTTAATGTACTGTTTTGTTGATCATCTAGGCTTAAAAATGTGAGGGGAAAATGTGAATAATCCAATTAAACTTAAAGTATGTGATAGGTACATTCTTTTTTCCTCATGAAGAGCTGGTTGTTAAACCTTCACCATAAAGCTTCTGGGTAAATGATACCATTATTGTCATACTTAGTATGAATATTTAAAAAATAAAACCATTATCCTCGTGACATATCCAATTTCATAATAAATATTAGTAGTTACTATCTGCTCATTAGCTTTAAGCCAACTACTTGAGTTAATAAAACATCACTAGGAGGTCAGTTTTAATAATTTAAAATTGATAATCAAAAATCATAACTAAGTACCTGTAAATAGGAGGTTAAAAGAAAATCTTTTACCTAATCAATAATAAAAAATATAGAATATTTGACTTAGGGGTTAAAAAATTTTAAAACTATTTAAGCTCATGCATTTGTAGTCATATGTGCTGTAATTTCTGCTTCTGAGGAAAGCTGAGGCTGGTGGATCCCTTGAGTTAGGGAGTTGTGAGATAGATTACGGTTAATTCTGAACAGGTAAACTCATTAAGTCTGGCTCCAATTTGAATAGACCCTGGGAACCAGGGGCCACAAAACTTCCTAAGAAGGAGAAAACTGTCCAGAACATAAATGAAGTATATTAAAGCTTCCATCCTAATCAATAGCAGGGCTGATCAGTTAGTGTTCGTTGTTCTTCTAGCCTGGGAGTGATAGAGACAAAGTTTCCATAGCCAAAATAAAATAAAATGATGAAAACTGAGAAGTGTCATAATATCCTTTCAGAATATGTAAAAAATATTTTTTTTAAGAATAGGTTTTTCATACAAAAGAAAAGAAGGAAAGAAGCATTTATTAAGTGTTTACTATGTGTCAGGCAGCCACAGTGCTAGGTGATGGAGATAAAAATGCAAGTAAAGAGGAAGCTAGTCCCTGGCTTCAAGGAGCTTACATTCTGAGGCTTATCATGCCTGATTTTAAACTTTTATTCTTATCTTACTCTATTTATCTCTATTGTGTATCTTGTAAT